>NC_000068.7:44329214-44406714 GCF_000001635.26 Mus musculus | reverse complement strand
GAAAGACATAGATTAACAGGCTGGATATGTAAACAGGACCCTGCATATTTCTGCATACAGGAAACACACCTCAGTGTCAAAGACAGACACTTCCTCAGAGTAAAGGGCTGGAAAACAATTTTTCCAAGAAAATGGTCCCAAGAAACAAGCTGGAGTATTCATTCTAATACCGAATAAAATTAACTTTCAACCAAAACTTGTCCAAAAAAGTATACAAGATACAACTCATAGACCACATGAAGCTCAAGAAAAAGGAAGACCAAAGTGTGGATGCATTGGTCCTTCTTAGAAGGGGGAATAAAGTACTCAAGGGAGGAAATATGGAGACAAAGTGTGGAGCAGAGACTGAAGAAAGGGCCATCCAGAGACTGTCCTACCTGGGGATCTATCCCATATACAGTTGGCAATCCCAGAAGCTATTGTGAATGCTGTGAAGTGCTTGCTCACAGGATCCTGATACGGCTGTCTCCTAAAAGGCTATGCAAGAGCCTGACAAATACAGAGGCGGATGCTCACAGGCAACCATTGGACTGAGCATGGGGTCCAAGATGGAGGAGTTGGAGAAGGGACTGAAGGAGCTGAGGGGGTTTGCAGCCCCATGAAAGGAGCAACAGTGTCAACCAACCAGACCCTCCTGCCACTCCCCCCAAGACCTCCCAGGACTGAACCATCAATCAAAGAGTACACAATGAGAAACCCATGTCTCTGGCTGCTTATGTGACAGAGGATGGCCTTGTTGGACATCAGTGGGAGAAACAGCCCTTGGTCCTGAGGGAGTTTGATGCCCCAGTGTAGGGGAATGCCAGGACTGGAAGTCAGTGGTGCATGGATGGGTTTAGGAGCACCCTCATAGAGGCAGGGTGAGGGAGGATGGGATAGGGGGTTTCTGGATGGAAAACCTGGAAAGAGGATAACATTCAAAGTGTAAATAAAGAAAATATCCAATAAAAGGAAAACAAAAATAAAAAAAGAGGTTCAGTGTAGACCTTTGCTGAAAAACCAAACCAAACCAAACCAAACCAAGCCAAACCAAACCCAAGCAGATGAGTCTTTCTATACCTTAGCCTCCTCTTAGCCCTTAGATATTTCTTCTAATAGTTATTTTCTCAACTAATTTTAATCTAGGTTTAATTTTTGCTTATCACTTCTTCTTCCCTTCACCTCCCATTTGGTGTATTTGCTATACAAATATATACTTTTCCCCATTTCCTTCAGATATATATATTCATTGACAAAAGAAATCACTCTTTTACTTTATCATATTCCATCCAGTATCAATTAGACATAAAAATCTATTACTAAGAGAAATGACTCAACAGTTAAGAGTGTGAACTACTTTTGTAGGGAACCTCAGTTCAGTTCCCACCAAATGTGTCTGGTGTCATGACCCTGCCTGTGTCTCCAGCTCCAGGGGAACTAATATACCTTTCTCCACTCTATGGACACTTGCAATCACATTCTCTCTCTCTCTCTCTCTCTCTCTCTCTCTCTCTCTCTCTCTCTCTCTCTCCTCCCCCTCTCTCTCCCCCTCTCTCTCGCTCTCTCTCTCCCTCTCTCGCTTTCTCTTTCCCTCCCTCCCCTGTCTCACACACGTACACACACCTAAAAATAAATGATTTTTCTACTTACCTTCTCTGAACATAATTGCTCCTGCTTTCCTCTGTTAAGTTGGTGCAACGAATTAGCCTTTATGTAACACAAGGTCCACCTTTTCTCCTCTTTCTTCCTTCATTTGATCCTATAGCACATTTTTAAAAAATGGAATGCCAACTTTGTTTAGAACCAGAGAGAACAGGAAACAAATGAAATGAAGTTTTTTGCAGCTTGCACTCAATTAGGCTTCCTCCAGGGACTTCCTTACAACCTGTAAAAATATTTTCCTTTATTTTCTCTTACTTAGCGTATCCCATCCTTCCCCAGTGTTTCATTGTTGACTTGTGACCCTACAAACCATTGGGGAAAAAAAAGAGCTAATCAGAGGTCTTTCCTAATCTTCCTGTTGCTTGTCCTCTGACCTAGCTGGACATATCTGTCTCATGTTCTTTGCATATTTTTTTTTTCTTTTGTGCTAGGTTCTTTAGGACTTAAATTCTACTGTGGCTCTCTCTGTGTCATTTTCTTTCTCTTCTAGTCTAGGTCTAATTAGCACAAAAATACTGGTGCATCTTTCATAGTAAGACAAACCTCTGTTCACTCCATGCATCTTTCCTGTATTTCATGTCTCTCCTCTTCTTCAAAGGAAATGCCGTAACATGTTCTTGACTCTGCTTCATACTTATTTTTTGTCTTACTGTCCTAGATCCTACCTGGACTGTCTGTTTCTCTTTCCATTGCAAGAGTACTTGTCATGACAAAGACACATGAGATTACCAGAGGGCTTTCCTAACCTTTCTGGTTATTTTCTAGTAATTTTCAATTGTCCCTTATTTTTTCCTCACTGAAAAGTTGGCATGATTACAGTAGTAGTCCTAGACCATATTTTCTTGTTTTGTTGTACACATTGCTTTCAAGATTTTCCCCTTGTCTTTCCTCCCATATTTTCCTCCCAACTCTCCTGCACATTCATAGTCTCATTTTTCATCAATTGTTATTGCATGCAAATACAATATATTTGCATATATATTCCTAAATCTAACCTGTTGGTCTATGTTACCTCTATATGTTCTCAGGGCTGATGGGCACTGGAAGCCAACTGCTATGCTCTTCCCTGGGGAAGACCACCTCTGCTGTTGCCAGTTTTGCTCAGTTGTTCTCTGTTTAGGGTTGAAGCCTTGTGGGTTTGGCATGTTCATTGATCAGTACCACTTTGTGCTCTTCTTTCTCCTGCTCCACAAACTAACTTGGTCGCATGAATTTATGTCATAGCTATGTGCTTCTCTCTCTCTCTCTCTCTCTCTCTCTCTCTCTCTCTCTCTCTCCCTCTCCCTCTCCCTCTCCCTCTCCCTCTCCCTCTCCGTCCCCCTCCCCCCCTCTCTCTCCCTCTCCCTCTCCCTCTCCGTCTCCCTCCCCCCCTCTCTCCCTCCCCCATGAGGCACATGCATACTGCTTACTCAGTGCCCTGTAGGGGATGTGTTAAACATCATATCGTCTCAAAGTTAAAGTGTTTAAAACAGTAGGACATCTTCATTTCCTGCCTCCATAAGCTATCTTCTCTCTCAATCTCCTCCATATCAGTAAATGTCACTACCATCTGGCATCTTAAACCAAGAAGTTGAAGTAGCACCTCGATTTATACCCCATCATTGACCTGGATCAACCATTTCCACCCCCCATTGCTTTCCTTCTTGCTCATGCTGTCATTATCCCTGACTTTCATGGTGTCTTGACCGAGAGTGAGTGAGTTCTTTTTGCTCTTTGTGTTTTCTTTGCATGAAGGGCTCACTCCCAGCAGTTTCACATTGCCCATTTCACAATTGTTGCTAAAATTCCCATTTGAAAGCATACACTCCCTAGAGAGGCCCCCTGACTACCCTTCCTGAAGCAGTTGTCAAATCACTACACTTCTTGCTTTCATGAAGTGATGTCTTCATTTTGTTAGGAAATAACATATGCTGAGACTATCTTGTTTATTTGTTCAATAATTTATCCATCCAAGTGCGTTCTAAGATGTTTGAAGGCGGTGATCTTTTCTGACTTAATCTTGTCTGTATCTTCACTATGCAAAAACACTGCAGTACCCAATTAAGGCTCATAGTAGATATAGGTTGACCAGCTGGCTGAGAGACTGGCTACCTGATTGACACAATAAATGAATTATAATAAGGCCACTGAGGAAGTGATAGGTACAAGGAAAGTCCCCCAATGAGGTCAAGAAACAGAAGTAATTCTAGAATGGTGAATGCATGTTTCCAGAAGTCTGCTGAAAAGTATTACCCTAATTTTTTTCCTGTTTAAATTAGACTTTGTTTAAATTTAATTAGAAAATTGGATTTAAGATGAGCAAACAGCAGGCTCAAATAAAAAGAAAAACAACAAATAAAAAGCAAAATACACGTTTCAGAATCAAACAGAATTTCTATGAACAAAGGCAGAAAATTATTCTAGCATGTACACTAGTTATGTGAGCCACTCATATTGTAAGAAACTGAAACATATATTTTCTGGAATTATCCACGCCATGCTCACCACTGTCCTTACTTCTGAGGTATGAAGGAAAAGAAGACGAGGCAGGGAACAAAGGACACTTGGCTTTCTATCTGCAAAGTTTCACTTTTTATTTAAGAAGTCTAAAATAGATCTGACAGAGTGCCAACACTTTACAGTCCGGTGGATTGATCCATGTACAATATATTTTTAATGATTTCTGTACTTTAAACATTAGAAATCTAAAGTAAAGACTACTATGTGGTCTTAGTAGACTTTAAGGTCTTGATTCACAAAATAGGATGTCTTTATATTGAAATCAGGAGTTAACTAATTCAATTTGGCATCTGTCTTTATGATTCTTGGGTGGGCTTCCTTCTGGCTGGCGTCTGTTTTTTAGGGTCAGACTGCAGTGGTGTGGAATGTGGAAATAGGAAAGAAAACATCTGTGCACGAACTCCAATGTCTTTCCACTTTCTTCTAGGGTTGCTCTCTGCCCCTATATTCACATAAATGTGGCAAAAATAAATGTCACTTATTGAGGAACATGCAGCATGTGTACCTGTTTGCTACTTGGTTTGCTACTGAAGCCATCACTAACTCTTTCAGGTTGCTTTTATAACCCTCATGTTATAAATGAGAACATTCAGATTTGAAAGTGGGCTCTACTTGATTACACAGCTTGTGAATGCCAGCGGCAGTTGTCAAAGCTATGTTTATTTGACCCCAGTGCTGGGACATCTTGTGTTATATGATTTTATCTATTGTACTTTGACTCCAAAGTACATCTTTAACCTCTAGATTTCTCACTTCAGCCTTTTGAGTCCTAAGAAGCTTCCCTTTCACACAAATATTTTGTTAGTAAAATCCATTTTTAAGTCAAGCTTATTTCAATTCTATGAACCTTATAGTCATAGGCTTTGGTGTCTAGCACTGTTCCTGAGGTCTGATGGGTACAAAGTGGTTGGTTATTATTAATTACTATTACTAAGTATTTTTGTGTGTCTTTTCTTTAAAAAAGATTTATTTTTAGTTGTATGTGTTTGTATGTTTATGAGCACATGAGTGCCAGTGTATAGAGTTCAGAGGCATTAGATCTCTCTGGGGCTGTAGTTAGTTGATATGCAAAAGAAAGATTGGTGAAATATTTGGAAGGGGGGATTATCTTGTTGTGTATATTAAAGACAACATGGGACTGCCTTTTCTCTTTCTAGAATTCCAGTATTCGTGCTAACACATTGGAGGCCTATGGGGTTCTGAGGCTCAGTTAAGCTCTAGTTTGAAAGTGGGTAGCTAGGACCTGAGGTATGAAAAGCAAAACCCTGCATTGTTGAGAATAGTAGACTTTAACACGAACATTCATGGATGGATGTTTTTCTCCTTGTCATTGAGACAGCATTGTTGGATTTGATGTATGTCAACCTGTAGCTTTAAAACACACTCATATTGAGCAGAAATCATCCATTGGAAATCATCCCTTTCATAGTTTGGGCCTTTGGTGATTCCTTGACTTTTGGTGCCATGAACTGTTCCAGGTTGACCTTACATTTTTCCTGCTCAAGATCTGTTATTTCTCCAAGATCTCAGAATGTGTTAATCCAAACCATGAAGGTGTCTGCTTGTTCTAACTATATATCAGACACATTACAAAGTAAGGTTGTGTTGAAATAATACTGATTAGTAGAAGCTCATCTGGAAGTTTTCTCAAAAAAGTTCCCGTCAAGCATTATTGTTCTTTCATCCTGACAGGGCTGTAGCTCAGTTTGAGAATAGATACGGTACCTGATTATTCTCAGCAGCCTTTGCCCGTCAGCTTCTTCTTTCTAATTTACTCAAGATTTCTTTTGACTTTCAGCACTCATCTCCTTTCCCAGATGAATTCTATGTGTTAGGCACAGGAGATCCAGATTTTATTCTCTGAATATTTTTGATGTCCATGATGCTGATAGAATAGTATCTCCTGAATTATATTTGTCTTATCCTTTCCTGCTTGATGTCTACATTAGAGAGTTAACATCAAATAGCATAGTCATAAGTTATCAGAATTGCTTGTCTTAATAACAGTTTCAGGTTTGGTAGTGATATATAGAGTAATAGTTAACAATGGGCACCCCCCCCCAATAACTTAATACATTCTCTCATAATCTCACATGGACCATTTTGCAATTCTATTCAGTCGACATTCTTGTCCCCACTTTACAGATTAACACAATGAGTCTTAGAAAATAGGGATGTTCCTTTAAGGATCTGGAAGTCTCACAGGGCATTCTCTGGACCCAAATCTGGAGCTATTTAACAGTGGGTCAATATTTTTCTGTTGCTCCAAATGCCAAAGTTTTAAAGTAACTTGATCTGTAACCAGGGGTGATCTTGATCCTCCTGCTTCTCTGAAATGCTGGGACTACAGCGTATGACATCACATTATAAGACATCACTTCTTTTCCTTTTCCCCTTCCATTCTCTCTGATCCTTTATACTTCCCTTCTTTTACCTTTTCTTTCCTTCCTTCTCTTTCCTTTCCTTCTGCCCCCACCCCCACAGCATTGGCTCTCTGTGTTGTTAGGGATCAACCAGGGGCTTTGTGTGCATATTAGGAAACCAAGGGCTCTACCACCAGGCTACCTCTCCATTCCAAGGCCTCATTTTTTCCTTCAAAGGTTTCATCACAGGAAAAAAATATATCTATCTTTTTTTCAATGTAAGAAACCTGTAAGAAGATACACATAGCTGTTTCTCTTTTAGTCTTCCTACCTGGTGTTGCCAGAATAACTTTGCTGAAATGTTTTGGCTCTCATTACCCCCCTGCCTAAAACTTCAGAGGTCCCCCACTGCCTACAGGATCAAGTCCAACTCTCTTGCTTGGCATTTAGGGCTTCCAAAATTTGGCCCTTACCTACCTTTTCATGTGTGAAATTCTACTGTGAAGTTGGCATGCAAACTGGGTGTCTAAGCCAAAGTATATGTCTGGTGCTCTGTGCTTTTGCTAGCTAGAGAATTTGTCACATTAAGGGCATTCTTGTTTTTCTCAGTTCCACCACTTAAAAGATGATCCCTAAAAGATGCATAGTGATTGGACTTTTGGACTCCTTATGACCAAGCTGATCCTACTTCCCAAGCACACCTTGATATTCTTGTCTTTGTTCCTTTATACCCTGGAAATTCCTAGGCCCTTGTTCTTGTCTTACCCTGTGTCTGTGCCTTCCTTTCTTCTTATTTTGGCTTTGCTTCAACACACCCTTGTGTCTTGGAGCCTCTCCTGGCTTCACTATGCCCCTGTTTAACATGATCTCATTTGAAATTCTTTAGAGTGTCTTGTCTGTATCAATTACCATATATAGTCTTAAATTATCACTTACATATTTTTTAAAATTATACTTGTATTTTTTCCTAATTATGAAAGTAACAAATGGTAAAAGCAAAAACTTGGGGATATGCCAGGAACAATGGGAGAAAATTAATTACCAATAATCTCACAACCCAAGGATAACCACTGATAATATTTTGTTCTGTGTATGCATACATATTGCAGTATATAAACACTAATGGCATAATATTGTACTTATAATTGATGAGACTTATATACAACAGGTTCCCTAAATCCTCTGTAATATTTCATCATTGGCTTTATTATCAAATCATTATCACTAAGAGTTTTGTTACTTTCCCATTATAAATAATGTTTCAGTAAATATACTTTAGATAATTTTTGTCATACTTAACTTTTCAATTTTGAAGGGCTAGAAATATTTATTAAAAGGTACATATACAAGGGAACTATTTCCCAGCTCTATTTCCTTGGAAAATGAGGTAGTCTTCCATAGATGACCATACCTCATCCACCCAAATAAAACAGCATGTCAGAGTATCACTGCAAAATGGCAACAACATAGCTAAAAGCAGGTGTAAGGTCTTGTGGGTTTTGCTTTTATGTCCAATATTGCTTCACCCAGGACTAGATTGTAAGTCCTTCTGTAAAGAACTTCATATGATGGAGTTTGTGCTTGCATGCATGGTTGTCCCTAAACATAAAGAAGCAACTGTTAGCAGATATTTATCAATAATTTTCCCAGTGATACCCAATTTTCACTGCACATTGCTATGAGATATAGCTCTCACCAACACGCCTATGCAAATCTCAAGCTTTTCTTGCAATATTGTTTTAAACCTTTTTCTTGTGCAAGAACACTTTTGGTGCTCATCTGCATTTGCTGTAATTCCTATTTCCCCCCATTCTTTACATTCTAACCCTACTCTTAGTCCCATTTCTTTGGTCTTTACATTCACCTGTGTTGATTGACACTTTGAGTTTGTTTATTTATTTATTTATTAATGTTAATTGTAAGGGATTGGGCTGTGGTCTACACTAACATTGGGTCATGTCATGTGATGACACTTTTAGGGCAGTAATTTGTGGCACCACAGAACATATCACTGGCTGTGTTAGCCAGTTTAAAAGCCAGCTTCACAGTGGAATTTCACACATGCAAATGAGCCATTGTGGCTCCTGTCATGAAAATTCATGGGATAGTGGCTAGTTCAGTGTGGATGACCTGTCAATTTGGCAGCCAATCATTTAGTTAAACATTCAAATTACTGGCCAGTGACTCAGTCAAAACCTAGTTTTCCTGCTTCTTTTTGGGTTCCATGTAATCCTATTAAAAGCAATGAGAGTGCTTTTGATGTATGGCAGCTAATAGCTTAAAAGTACCATGCAGGACTGGGCCACGTATCTGGCATCATTTATATGTGAGCACTGTGAGAACAGGCGATGTGCGTATCTATCGATTTTGTTCTTGAGATACTCAATGTCTTTGTTGGGTAACATTCAAATGTCTTAATTTCATAGGTGCCTCTGTGTCTTATTCTAAATGGTAGTTTCTCTCAGGGTGAGTTCTCATTTCCTTACGTGAGCTAGTTGATTTTGTTGGATCTACTTTTAATCCCTTGGGCAAACCTGTCCTGTCCAGAAGTGGGGCAGAAACCTTCTTAGACTGCCAAGGGCTTGGTAGAAACTAGAGGATGGTGTTGAGAGTAAATGCTCTGAGATTTAAACTGGGCATAAGATAGTAGCTTACATAAGTATAGAAATAAATCTAGACCTCTGATTACTAACTGCACACTTCTCTGGAAACACAAAGAATGTAGCCTATGGGTTCTGAAAGTCCTGGTGCCTCCCAAAGCACAGTGGTACAGAGGGTCATGACCTCTAGAGTAGCAGTCTGTGCTGCGTGTGGGAACAAGGCAGGGGTGGAAACTTGGACACAGAAGAGGTATTGAGAGGGAGAAATAGCAAGAACAAAGGATTGCAACCCAAAGGGTGGGACAGAGGCTGAGACACAAAGCCAGTATGAGCATACATCTTCAGGGTCTTATAGTCACAGGGAGGTTCTATGGAGTACTTTAGTATGTTCATAATCCTGAGTCCTGCTAACATAGTAAAACTCAGCTTGTTAAAGACAGAATACCTTATACTTGAAGGATCTACACACAGGGTTTGGAAAGTATAGAGGAATAAATATTTAATCTTAAAGGCAAGGAGACTAATTTTTGAAAGATATAGTATATAAAGAAATGGCCCATAAATACATGGACCTTTATGTCTGTAGGAAAACTTGATAGAATACTTGTAGTAAAGATGCTTCTTATAGGAACCATTGTGTCCTTTGATTTCCAAGGTGCCTCTGTGTGGCTACCAGCATTCATTACGATAAAAACAGCTATACTCTTTCGATTGGATAGGACAGAAACTGTCATATGTAGTCCAAACCTGAAAACTTGAGACACATATATAGAGACTTGCCTGAAATCAGGAATACACAGCAAAATAATGAATTCTGGAAATGCAACTTCCCAGCTTTGATTGTATGAATCCACTGGACACTAGGATCTATATTAATATATTAATTACAAATATAGTATTTTTCTATTCCCTAAAATAAAATGTATCATTGAAAACAGTCATCATGAAATAGGATAAAATAGTTCAATCATGAAGATTTAGAAGTATAGGGCAACTTACAGATGAACACGAGCCCTGCTTATGTTGAGGATAAAGACCTGACCTAGAGAACCTGCCATTCCAGTCTTCCCCCTCCCGAGACTGTGGGAATGCATGGTCGGGATGCTGGCACAGCCTAACAAGAAGTTCCCTCCCAATACCTTGGTTTTAAAAACGTTTTTAACAAAGGGGAAGTGCGGGGTTAAAAAAAAAAGTCTAGTCTATAATATGTATAATTTAGGTAGAATGGACTGCTATTAACAGTCATGAGTCTAACCCATTCTGTTCTCAAACTACATTTCAAAAGTTTAGCATTACAAATCATATTTGCCAGAAGGCATTTCTATAAGGTAACGCTAAGTTTTCTAGGTGCTGTTGGCCTGAGAAACTTGACATGGTTAGGAAGAACTATGGCAGATGGACTGCTCTGCTTCCTGACCCTGTTGTAAGGAGCCCTAGGTAAGAGTAGGCTATATGTGCATCAGAGAGGGTATGTACACATTCATCTATATGTGATTTATACATGTGTACATATTTATACATATATATGTATGTATAACCAATATATGTATTTAATCATGAAACATTTATAAAATGAATTAGGTCTTTGGCATATTTAAACATTTCTCATTTACAATTTGCTTTTTTTTAAAAAAAATATTTAGCCATGCAAGATTTCAGCATATTCAGTATTTTTTAATAATAAACATGTCTAGTCAAAGAAGGCATTAATGAAGCAATTCCCCAAATAAAACAGCCCATGATATCTGAGTTACAGCAGACAGAGTGTGGTCTTTGTAGTTTAATCAAGATCACAAGACTTGTTTTGAGCGTCTGTCATCTTTAATTTTACGGCACTTCATTTCAGAGTAGGACTGCCAGGGTCACATGCAATTAAAACACAGGCAAGATTTGTCTTGTGAAATCTTAACATAAAAAGTAATGTGTTACTCCATTTTAACTTTCCTACTGAACTCTGTGAACTCACTAATTACTTTTCCCCCCTCTTGTCACCTTTTTGATATGACATGTATTTTATAGAGGAGATAGAAGTTTGGATTTTTTTCATATCGTGCATATGATTGAGGATAACAAAATTAAACCAGAGGAAAAAAGGAGTGTGTTTCTCAGAAATACATTTTTTTAGTAATATCTGAGTACTCCAGCTTCAATTACAAAGAACCTCATGATCAAATTCTAGGAAATAACTGTTAATCTGCTTAACTAGGGC
Source organism: Mus musculus (assembly GCF_000001635.26). NCBI lineage: Eukaryota > Metazoa > Chordata > Mammalia > Rodentia > Muridae > Mus > Mus musculus. The sequence goes on along the minus strand of NC_000068.7, from coordinate 44,395,402 downwards.
AGGTAGGAGTGTAATAACAGACCAGCGATTTTATAGAGGCCAGGATCCTGAACTGGGGCATCCTCTCTGGAGTGCAGGCAAAGGCTCTTTTATGTGATTGGCTGTGGAAGGCATTAACAGGCAGCAGCAGCGTGGAGATTGGGAGCGCAAGGAGGCTGTTGCCTTACAGTGATCAGTAAATTGCATAGACCCTTATTAACCTTATTGATAAGGAGCTTAGGGAAGTCCCATTCAGGCCTCGGTACAGCGCTTTTTGTTCTCTTGTCTGTCTCTGTGTGCAATCTCAGCCACTTTGTAGGAAAGCCTTTCTGGGCACCACAAAAATTCAGTGTGAGTAGCTGAGCCTCTAAGTAAGAGCAAGAAATGGCACAGGAGCAGGGATCTCGGGGCCTATTTAACTGGGCAAGGACACCTGGAGAATGTTTGAAAAATTTGTGCTTAAAGAGTCTTTTATATTGCTCCTCTTTCAATGCAGCTGGAGACTGCAGGGATCAGGGGATTATTTTTGATACCTGTCGAAAAGAGTTATGTCTACACTGATTTTCCATCCCTCACCACTAATTAACCTCATTGTATACAGGAAGCAGTCTATTTAATACCTGCATTCTTTCTGTAATGCCAAGTAAAATGAAATCCAGTGTGAAATCTGGTTAGCGTTTGCCTTTTTGAAGTCATTTTAGAGTTTCCAGTTTTAGTGACTGTGACCTTGGAACTGATAGCTAGGGAAATAGTGAGTGCAAACCAATTTTGGTTTCAGTAGTGTCCTGAGCCTCCTCCGGATTGAAAGCTGTCTTCACCTGGCAGCCTGAAGGGCTGGGGCATCTGGAACCAAGGTCCCTCTCCCATGGCATCTTCTGAGGCTCAGTCCTTTCAGGCGACTCAGTTCCACTAATGTTCTCTCCTCTGCGATTGAACGTTGCTGTCCTTTTCCTTTCTTTGGGATGCTTGAATTTAACAGATGGACACTTCCTGGTAAACTTCACAGCAGCCAAGCAAAGAGATACTGAAGGACAGGAAGGGATTTGAGCCCAGGGTAGGATGCTCTATGAAATTTTGCTGGTGGAATGTTTAAAGGGAGAGTTGGGAGGCAGGGTCTAGAAAGAAAGAGCAGAAATTAAACTGTGTAAAATGTCACCAAATGATGTGGAAAAATCCACACGTCTGCAAGTATGCCACACAATATGGACTTAGAATGTACTTGCTAGTGATGTGAGAGGGATGGAGCAATGGTTACATCCCCGTTCTGAAAGTTGTATGTCAAGGGAACTTGTCAGCTCAAACAGCGCCAGAGGAAAGGGAGGGTTTGCAGGTCAAGGCTTTATACTATGCAGCGAGCTTGGCTTTTTGATAGATTGAGCGGAAAGCCCTCACTCTATAGTATTCAGATAATGTGGAAGTCACTTGTGTGAAGGTTCAGAGAAGTGGTGGAAGATGTCGCTAGGTGTCATAGACACCAGGATGCTTTCTGAGTGTGAGCATCTGCTGTCAGACTTGTAGGGATTGGGCTCACAAGGAATCTGCTGCCACCACGGAGCTGTAGGGTGGAAGCTTCTCTTGCGGACTCAGACTTCAAGAGACATAGGCGAAGGGGATTTTCTTTGATGTCCTTTTTTATCTAGGGCTAGGAGTCAACATAAATACCAGTGATTTGGCTGCACCGAAGACATTAGACACTACATTTATCTTGATAGGAAATACGATGGATGGTGGATTATGTTCATCTGCTTATGTTCTTGGTGCTTATCTTGGTTCATTTATCTAACAAGTGTGCACTTAGCACACACCATGGGCATGGTGTTGACTGTCTCCCTTGCTGCTTTGTATACACTCTCCAAACTGAATAAGGGGTGTTCTCCAGAATCAAGCTTAAGAATTTTGGGGACACTGGGGTGTGTTTTCTTAAGTATAAACTAGCAAACCCCCCAAAAGCAAAACAAAACAAAACGAAACACCAGATGCCCGTTTATAAGGGTGTGTATGTGAGTGTGTATGTGTGTGTGAGCCTGTGCTACCTTCTGTTAGGTCTCTCATCAGAATACAAGACATTTTTGTCTTGACAACACCGCTGTAGCAAATTGTCATCTCCCTTTGGGATTGCTGTTCAGCAGTATGAGCCACAAGGTGTCCTCATGCCTGCCTCTTTTTCAATTATATTTAAGAGGAACACTGTTGGGGACCCGTTTTTTTCATCTTGCCCAAGCCCCTACAGAGCTAGATCTAATTTCAATACAATGTTGCATAGTATAGTGCATGATAACCGACCACTGGCAAATGTGATTCAACCCGGTTACTAAAGTGCCACGTAGGGTCAGAGCCACCTGAACATACATGTGCTTTGTAAAGACTTGGGGAAAGAGCTTTTCTTATCTGTTTACTTCACAGTGAAGTGGGAACTATATATGTAAAGCATACAGGTAAATGGACTGTTACCTGGCTGCTAAGATCCTAAGGTAAATGAACTATTATCTGGCTGCCAAGATCCTAAGAGCCAAATCGTTAAGGAGGTTTAGTCACTCACCTATTTGCAGCAACAGAAGCACTCTACATTCTTTGGGGAACTCACATAATGTTCTCTCTGCTCTTTTTTATGAAAGTTGAGATGGCAGTGATGCTCTAGTGTGTTCTCAAGTGCTCAATCAGCACCCCTCCTGCATTTAATATAAACATTTGGGGTGTTTACCTGCTTGCATTGTTTATCAATTACAGTCCTTGAATAACCCCATGGTATGCTTGTGTATTAGTCACATTTCCAACTGCCGAGATACAACACCTGATAAAGTGACTTCTGGGAGGAAAGGTTTATACGAGCTCAGAGTTGGAGCGTACGGAACTTCACTGTAAGGAAAGCAGGTAAGCCATCATCATGTCCAAGTGCATCAGGCCACAGAAAATGACGAATATCTGGTGCTCAGTCCAAGTTCTCTCCTCCCTGTTTTTATTCAGCCCAAGATCCCAGCCTGTGGGACAGTCCACATCCCAGATTTAACCATCCCAAACTGACAGATTAGCCATCCCAAGTAGTGCATGATCTCTCGGAGCCATACTATTTAGAAAAGAATAACGCCCTAGCAAGTTACTAATTACATTAACTTGGTAAGACCATTATTATTTTTTTTCTGCTCATGTTTCTTTAAGGATCAACTGGGGATAGCAAGAGTATTTGCAGAAAGACATTTGTGAAGAGACAAGAAAGCACCATATGCAAAGACCATCTTTGATAAAGAACTTGTGTTTCATACATGTTAGCCATCCCAGTCAGTCTTCCCAGGTCTATTTTCCTTTATGGAGGGAGAGAAACAATACTGCCTCAAAAGAGAAGAGTGAGATGTGCTGATGTGTTGTGCTGGAAATGACCACGTGACCTTCTGGGGTATTTCTGCCAGCACACACAGTCTCCTAGTCTTTGGCCATACCTTGACTCAAATACATTAATGGCTGTTAAATGACAAATTATTGCCAGGATGTTAGAATTAGCAATGGCCCTAGCCCAGCAAGCGATCCAGAAATGGACCTGTTTATAGAACTGGTGCTGTCCAATCAGAACCAGTGCTTTTCACTTAGCAATGGTAGCAAAGAGATGTGGGCAAAGCTTCCACAAAGAACAGCCAGATGATCTCTAGACCAATTTCTCTGCTGGTCTGAATGCAGGCTGCATTAACAGCACTATGGCAGCAATCTTCTGACCACAGTTTCTTCCTGTATCAAGTTCTAGTTTGTTACATCACAACTCTGATACAGTTACTTTTTGAAAGATCAAGGGTATAACCAAGTTTCACTAGATAAGTGTTAGGCCATACAAGGCTTTATAAGTCTGGCCCCCAACCTTCTTTGCACCATCTCCAGATTATAAAGTCATTTATCATTAAATTATGGATCTATCATCTACATCCTTAAGTGATAATTTGTAATATGTGCATTACCCGATTTAGCTCTCACCATATTAGACAGTAAGATTTTTTAAAATGTATATTGCATTTAATAGATCATAAAACAAGAACATTCCAAATGGACTAAGCAATCTGCTCAGAATGTGAGCAGTAAGTTCGATGTATTTTGCTGTTTGTGTGTTCTTTGCTGTTTGTGTGTCCTTTCTTATTGCTTTGGCTCATTCCCTTGTCTCTAAACTTTGCTCTAAAGACTGCCATTTTCTGGGGGAACAAACTTTGTAACTTGTAAGGCTTAACAACCGAGGCTACAAAAGAGATTTGATCTTCAGGCAGAGTCTGCTCATATGTGTTTTATTTGGTCGCTTATTTAGTGTCTTAAAAATCAGATTTCATAGAAGATTCTCAATTCTGGCTTTCCATGAAAGATCTGAGGGTCTGGCAACACTGCTCACATTCCCACATCAGCCACATCAGCTCCACCTGAGTGGAAGCCTGCCTTTTGGCCAGGCGGGAAGCTTGAGATTTCCCCAGCTGTTACCACTTCATAGTGCTGGCTGCCTGCTTCTCTTTACTCTACGCTACATGCCTGGTCTCACTCGTGTTCAATCCTTCGCTTAAAGGAACACACACACACACACACACGCACACGCACACGCACAGGCACAGGCACAGGCACAGGCACAGGCACAGGCACAGGCACAGGCACAGGCACAGGCACAGTCACAGACACAGACACAGACACAGACACAGACAGACACAGACACAGACACAGACACAGGCACAGGCACAGGCACAGACACAGACACAGACACAGACACAGACACAGACACAGACACAGACACAGACACAGACACAGACAGACACAGACACAGACACAGACACAGACACAGACACAGACACAGACACAGACACAGACACAGACACAGACACAGACACAGACACAGACACAGACACAGACAGGCACAGGCACAGACACAGACACAGACAGGCAAAGGCACAGACACAGACACAGACACAGACACAGACACAGACACAGACACAGACACAGACACAGACACAGACACAGACAGACACAGACACAGACACAGACACACACACACACACACACACACACACACACACACACAGAAGAGAGAGAAGAGAGAGAGAGGAACCTATCTACTTGTAATGATAAGATGATGCATTTTAAGATTATTTCCTTTTTTTTTAAAATTATAATAGAATTACATCATTTCCTCTTCCCTGACTCACCCCTAAGTCCCCCAGGTACCCTTCCTTGTTCTTTTTCAAATATATGATACACATCTATATTATCTAAATACAACCTGCTTAGTTTGTATAAACTTACTTGTGTGTGTGTGTATATATATATATATAATATATATATATTATACATATTTTTTTCAGAGCTGACCAGATGAAGCATTCTAATTGAAGATTTTGAATTCCCTAGGAGAGAGTTGATATTGTTTTGGAATTTTTTCTCATTTTTGACAACAGAGCAATTTGACCCAGAACTTTTAGTGACGGTCCTTTTGGATGAAAAAATTCTGCAGGGCCTTTTAATTAGGAATTGACAGGGTGATTAACTTATAATTCACAAAAATAAATGTGGGAGGGAGAAGTGCAGGTCAGTTTCTAGCTGTGTTAAGCTGGAAGGACAGCACTGTTGGCAAGTGACTGCTTCTTTCTAACAGCTTTTCTAATTTTTCTTAATTGGATCCTTTGTTTTCTAATTGGATAGGGTGAACCATCATAAGGCTTTCAATTACGAGCGGTGGCATGATGATCCTGTTATATGGCACATGCTAAGCAAAGCCAGACTCAGAACATGTAAAACGGAATACCCATCTTTTCCATGAAGAGAGGGGGAATCTCTGACGAGCTGGGTGGATAAAGCCCAGATGAAATGGGCATTCTAACTGGGCTGATTTTTTTTTTCTTTTTTTTCAGAGAGGAAGCTTTAGACTTGTGTTTCTATTTGGTAGATGATAATGCCTTATCATTGTATTGAAATCTGAGAGTACAAGATTATTATTGCACTGGTAGGAAACGTTAAAAAGAAATAGTGACACATAGCCCACGTATAATGCAGAGCCCTAGCCACTGTGAGAGAATAGGAGTCTTCTCAAAGTTTGTTTGTTTGTTTTTTAAATCTCTTGACCACTAGGACATTTAGAGATGCTTTGTCCAAGTTGTTCTGTGGCTCTTTTATTTACTAACTCACAGTGGGCCACCTTTGTCTACAAGAAAAGATCTGAATATTTTGGCTCACATCTAACCTCTGTAGTTCTGTCTTCCAAAATCACCAGGCAGGTATACTTCCATCTCTAGTTACTGATTTTCTCAATATTTTATGGGGGCATCAGGTCTTCCCCAATTCCTCATTCCTGCTGAGTGCACCTTCTGTAGTTTTTTCCTGGTCTAGTAAATCTCATTGATTAGTCAAGATTCGATAGAACTTCTCAAGGTTATCTCAACCGTGCAGCCCAATCCGACTTCCCCAGGCACAGCTTGTTTCTTATGCGTTGTTAACGTTTCTGTAACTGGCACTGCTGATCTATTTGAGCATTTCTATGTATAGGTGTTGAATCCTATGGTGAACATGGTTACCCCATTGGCAAACATTTGTGATCTTGTACTGGATAGTAACTAATCCTTAGGCATTTGTCTTCCTTTCCTACAATACATAGGGGAGTAATACATAATATGTGTTTTTTATGACAACCATATCCTAAGTGCCTAGAATATGACCTAGCTCAGACCAAGTGGGTAAGAAGCCCTCACTACCTGTACTATGTATGTGTGTGTGTGTGTGTGTGTGTGTGTGTGTGTGTTTATGTATTTGTTGTTGTTTTAATGGGGAATAAAATCTCTTAGTGCTTCAACCTAGTGAAGAAACAGCTTTGACACTCAGGACAGTGATTCTAGACATTATGCTTTTCTGAAATGCCGTAACCTTTTTATGCTTTTAGAGTGAGCAAGTGAGATACTGTGATGGGCGTGTTGGCTCAGTACCTTGGAAAGGTCTCCCTCTAGAGAGAAAACATGTTCTCTGATGCAGTGCCCTTAGTAGGCAGGAACAGGACACAGCTGGGGTCTGGATCAGGCTAAATCCCATCTGATTGGAAATCAAGAAGCTGGTGCGTTTGAAGATTATGAATCTGGAAAGCAGCAGAGAGAAGGGGATGTAGATCTTTGCTCAAAGCAGGTAGTGCCATTTCTCTTTGGCTTCCTCTCTGGTTGAAGCTTCCAGAATATCTTTAAAGATGGCTTCATGAAGACACAGTGTTTTAATACTGGAAGTTCTAACCCTGTTTTTCTCGTTTCAAAAAGAGAAATAATTAACGTCTTGGAAAAGGCTTCATTGAGGCTGTTATAGCGTTAAGGAAGACTAGAAATGAATGCCAGAAACCCATGTTTCACGTTTCTCCGTGTTTTATTGAAAGGCACAAGTTTTATGTGTAAGAAGCTTTTCCAGTTTAGCCATTCTGCTGCTTCACTCCTACTGACGTCTTTAGATCATGGGATTCTGTTTCTTGTGACTTCCCTTGGCTTTGTGGTGTGTGCGAATACATTCCACTTGATGCAACCACATTGAACTATTCAGTGTGGCTGCTTCATAGTTCTTGGCTATGAGCTCATGTATAGGTACTTTTACTAAGACAAGCATAATGGGTTCTTCCTCAGGCAAGCATCCTCAGGCATCTCTGTGGATGCTGGTACTCCATGAACACTTTCTCATCTTTGAATGTCCCATCCATGTTACAGCCTATGCCTATGAGCTCATCACTGTTCTTAGTATCTCCTCCTGGATCCGTGCTTCACATCATATTATTTACGTACTTTATTTTTTTTTTTATTTTATGGACAAACTCATAACCAGACTTACTTATCACACTAGGTTAGTTTTATTCATTCCACATGAATTTATTAAAAAGCTCTCAAACATGATTTTACATTTTAACAGCAGAACTCTTTCATAAAACGGCATGAGATGTGTTCAGCTAGTACATACTTTTCAAAATATGGCAATATTTGATATATTCTAGACAGTTTATCCTTTGTTTATCCATCATAACTGAAAGTAACCATCAAATGGATAAAACAATTTGAGTCTAGTCAAGAAGTCCTTAGGCAATACTGATACAAGCATTTAAAAATAGCATTTTCTGGATGGAGTTAGTGTACTTCATCAATAAAACATCCTTCAAAACATAATAAAAATTCTACATAAAATGACATTTTGGGGAAAGGGAAGATACACGGTTTGATGAAAAATCGAAATGGAACAGAAATGCAATCCCTGTATAAAATAAAGATTAATCCCTTTAATTTATAACGTGGTGTGTTTGTGGAACCACAATAGTATTCACACACAGAGAGAACAGCCCAACAACAAATCTCTTCAGCTATCCTTTTGTTCTTCAGAAAAGTTACCACTCAGTGTGTTGTGTTTGCCAAGCTCACCTGTCACTGAGCATCATTGGATTGGACTTTTGAAAGGTGAAAAGGCTCTATTTTGATGGGGAACATGGATGCCTTCTTCCCGCTTGTGTTCTCTCTGTGGATGCTTAGGCATGTGCAGACCTAGCTGGTGAGTTGCTGCAAATGGATCTTGAGATGGCACAAGTGTATACCCTCACTCATTCTTACCCACAATTTCTCTACTTACTCACACAGCTGCACATCCACCAGAATATACCTCATGGCAAGGAGCGGTACAAGAGCTGTGACTTAATGCTACCTTGTACACATCATTTAAGAATGTGAGACACTTATGATGTATTTATAGAATGCTGGAAAAAAACCCCAACACCCAAGGGGTTAATGTAGAACACATATAGGAAAATATTGTCATTTATTTTATTCGAATGTTTGGAACTTAAATACAAAATCATCACTAAGTTTTCACAAAATGAAGCATCTGTCGCTTGGAAGGAAAAAATATTTCAGAAATATGTTTACAGAAATGTAAAAATATTAGGCATCAAGACAGATGTGAACATACTCAGTAGCTCGTCTCGGCTGTCAGTCTTCCTCTGAGCTGAAGATCTTATCGTACTCAGTCAGCATGAACTCTGCTATCTGGTTTTGGTATACCATGTGGACCGCTACATTCCCTGACTCATTTTCCGCTCGCAGAAGGGTGGGTCCAAACACAATCCCCAAGCTTTGGGTGGACATGAGATTCTGGGAGGCTTTGGCCACTATCCTGTGGAGAAGAAAAAGAAACAAAGAAAAGATGCCATTGGAGTTTAATGTGACACTGTGGCTAGCTATGTAGTTCCAGGAAAAGGAGAAAAGCAGAGAACCTTGCTACACTGTTCACAGGCCGTACATGAAGTTCCGAAGGAGAGCAGGGCCCTGTAGTGAACACCACTGTGTCCCACCTTAAATCCTCATTACAAATGGCTACTGTGCATATTTCACAAGTATGAATAAATATGTTTAACAGTAAAATTCTTGTGGAGTCAACAAGATTCAGCCTCGGAGGTGCTTATGATAGACGGATAATATAGGTGACGCGTTCATGAGCTATCTTAGGATCCAAATTAATAACAGAAAGTATATGCATGACTAGTAATGGAAGACAGGCATAAGAACTGGGAACAAGTGACACTTTACTGGCTAGAGTGAGGAAAGTGCTCCTGGAAGAAGCTAACTGGGTGTGTCTTATAGAGGAGGTGGGCTCTGTGACATTTAGGTATAGGTCAAAATTTTGTTTCTCCATTCATTTGGATGGGCGATTTTTCTCATGTCTTAATAGAATGAAGGATCAGGTAGCATTTCTAGACAGAAAGACTCCTGAAGTTAGAGAGATCCTTACTCAAGTGAGGATTCCGTAGAAAGCTGGATTGCCTTTGGTATATAAAGATGTTGTATTAAAGGAATGCCTGACATGGCCCAAAAGAACTTCTCAAGCAAAACCACACTTTCTTGACACTTAAACAAATCATGCATGGTTGATACTTCCTAGTTTCCTATCAAAATTCTGGAGTACAGAGTTTCAAAGCTGGTAAGGCAGCACGTGGAAAGCAGGTGCTAAGAAATGCTGTTGTAAACTTCCCAACAACCTGACCCAAGAAGAGTGTGAGTGAAAGTATTTGTTGGCCTCAGTGCTCAGTGTGGGATTTTGCTGAACTGTTTAGATCTTGGCGGCTGTCTTGTTTGTCCAGTGCTTGTCAATACAGTTCAGCGTCAGAGGAGGCCCAGGATTCTATTTACTTTCATTACTTTCCAACTAGAATTTTTGAAGTCCCATACTTTGGCTTCTATCTGAGCACTGCCCAGGTAAATGTAATGGAGTGTTGCTAGCAGACTATACGTGACTTACATTGTCCCAAACAACAATGATCAGCTATTATTTTAAATGATCTTAATGTGCTATTTAATCTTCATAACAACCCGACAAACACGATTCTGTTGTTAGCTCTGTTGGGCAGCTGAAATGGCTAAGACCCTATGTGCATAGGGACTGATGGCATGCAGAACTGTGGCTGGTATGCAGGCTGTATGGTCCCTGCTCTTAAGGACACATCATCTGTGAGTGTCTACTAACACCCTTATGCCAACCTTTTGCTCCTGTGCCCGTTATGTGATTACTGAATCTGCTGTAAGAGGCCCAGACTTTCCATCCTTCACTCTACAGTGGCGATTGTCAGTTTGGTTATAGCACATTTATTGTGGGCAAAATGACTGCAATTTTGAGAGAAGAATCCAAGACATCCCGCTTCACATTTTTCTTTTCCTCCTGCTTTAAATGGAGAACATTTGTACCTGTGAGTATTGTTGGCATGGCTACGTTTCTGGAAGGGAGTCTCATATTTTTAGAGTATCAGTGAGTTACCAGAGATTTCAAATTTAAGGTTTTCTTTGAAAATAAAAAGAGCTATGTCACTTTGATGCTTTGCTTTTCAAAAGGCTGTGTAATGATATGAGCCTCCTCTCCCCACATCTGGCGAGCGAGACAGACCTCAGCTCCCCGTGGCATGGCAGTTTACCTCAGTTTGATATGTGTCTGAACCTCTTCTTGGCAAGCGTGCTAGAAAAGTCATTAGTAAGACTTATTTTTAAGGTAAAAAGGGTTTTATCTTTTGCTTTTAAATGAGTGCCTTTATGATACCAATTCTAACGACTCCAAGACAAGAGAGGTTGCCAAAGACAAAAATGGAAAAAACAAAACATAACAAGCAATTGAGTGCTCTGCAGGCACAAGCTGCTGTAACTTTACCCACTGACAGTAAATGTCTCAGCTGCAGAGGTTTACCCAGCAGAGACCGGTGCTCTTTGGTCATAGGCTATGGAGAAGGCAGACTGCCCGTGTGATGGTAAATGGTCTGGCAATGGCATCTGGGTATTTCAAGATCATTAGGGACCAGAGTCTAGAGAGTCTGAGGGAGGAGTGGCCTGATGTAAGCATGGGTTGAGGGATGAAGGTATAGTTTCCAATCCACACTGTTCTCATTGATGTTGGACAAAAATAATGGAGAGGAGAGTTGAGATTAGTTGGGAGCTCAAAGTGAGTTGACACCCTTAAAAAGTAAGGCCAGAAGTCAAGGCACATCCAGGATTTGGGAAGTGCAGGGGATAATCATCGCTGCCAGGAAGTGGTGGGGTAACTCCATCCATTGTCAGTGAACCTCAGCTCTCATCCACAAAGCACCACAAGTGGGATGTAGCTCTAAGGAGAAAAGAAGCTGGACTGAGGCTAGAGACTTTTCTGTACTCCAAGAATTATAGGTTATTGACTGATTGATTGATTGATTGATTGTGCTGGTAAAAGACCCTGCCTCAGATCTCAGGAAAAGGCCAAATTTAGAGGTGGGTACTGACTAAGTTTCCATAAACTGGAGAGTATACGATAGTGATTCATGTCTAGGTCCTTCCATCTCAGCCGCGGGGCTATGGTGGCACCTCTAATGGATTCCTCCTAGTGTATAGGCTCCTACCCTAGTGTTCAAAGGCTCAGCTTTTGCCTTTATGTACAAATGAATAAAAAACATGCATCTTATCCCAAACCTGTATTCTTCAGGTTCGTTCTCCACAAATTTTCTGACTGATTTTGATAATGCTAATCGACGAGAACTTTAAAGTGATCTGGTTCAATGTAAACCCTTCAGAGTAACACAGCTTTATATTTTTACCATGTCTGGATTAGTGCAGATTACATTTTGATAGCTGTTTCTTAAATTAAGACAATCAAGTCACTTGCTATGCCTTCTAGAAAAACAAGATGGAGTTAAAAGATAAGACAATATGGATTGGTATTATATGAAATATGTGCTAATTAGCTTATTACCATTATTAAATGCATTGTGTGTGTAAGGGAGGGAGGGAGGGAGAGAGAGAGAAAGAGAGAGAGATGTGTGTACAGTTTATTTTCTGAATAGCAATGAAGCAGTAGTTAATATGTTGAAAAAGCAATCTAAGAAATGATGCTGAGGGTAAAGACCAATATGTGGTAGAAATTGCTGACTATTTAATCAAATGATTCATATTGACAGGCAATATAGGCTCATTCTATATTTTAAATTACATTGGACTCCATTTTGTAGACTGTAGGGGCAGACACTTCTAGCAAAGAAGGCTTAGAAATTAGGGGTACCTGACAAGAGTCTTAGCGCTATTGTAAATTTAGCTACATATAAACACAGCTATCCCTACTTGGCTATACCCCTGAACAGTCAAGGGGCTGTTAGAGAAGCACATAGAAAGTTAATCAGTGTCTCCAAATATAATTAGAGTATTATGAAAAAGCATCTATATGTCACATCATAATAGCATATCTTCTATTTTCTAGGTGACTAGATAGGAATTACAGCTGAGAGCCTAACTAGTAAAGCATATCTAAGAATAAAGTCTAACAGAAACAAGAAAAAGTCTGTATGTACATTGTATAATCTAGTGTACATGGAGGAAAACAAAAAAAGGTAGTAAGAGGTTCTTCCAGCCTCAGTTGGACGGCAGGCCATGGTTGGCAATACCTTCCAAGAAGCTCTGACTGAACTGAGTCCCGTGAAACATCATTTCTTTCCCAGGTTTCATAAAAATGGTGCCCCAGATATGTTTTGAAGAGGATTGCGGTTTGTAAATTTTAATGCACGAAACCGGTATGAAGATTTTGAAAAGACTACGGAGATAATGGCCCCACTTATGCTCAGCTTGTGTCCTCTAACTTCAATGAAGTGCCTGAATTTATTGCTTCAGTGGCACTGAGATATACAGACAGGGAAACTCTGTCCTAGCATTCTCTGCTAAGGGTCTTGTGTGCAGTTCTGAAAATGTACTGGGTTTTACTGGGCTGTGTTTTCTCTGGGTTGCAGCCTCTGCTGCCAGCCTAGAGGGAGGTGAGATGTGTCTGTTTCCGGACACTTTCCCCCTTAGGTGGACATATTCACCACCCTCAAAGACTCCATTGGCAGTGTTGCAAATTCTCAGTTGTAATTTAACCTGTTTCCAGAAAAAAAAGATGAAAGACATCCATCCTTTATTATTAGACACAAACTAAATTGCAGAGAAGAAATACGAATAAGAAATGCAAGAACAAAGACATGGTGGAGAGATTAAAGTACTATGAACTGGTGGGTGACTAGGAAGGCATAGAAAACATTTAGCTCTTCTTAACGGTTTTTTGGAATTTCCCTGATCGGTGTTTATTTGCTATTAATTTATTCCCAAGAAATCCTAACAGCAAAGATACAAGCAGCAAGAAGAGCCCAAACTTAAGCTGATGAGCAGCTCTTCTTTAGAAAGACTGAAGAGACACTGCTTTGTCCAACGGAGCCTAATAAAGACATCATTAAGATTTCATTACTGTTTTCTGAGATAGCAATTGATATGTATTCATTGTAGGAACAATGCTTACACCACCGTGTTAAAGAAAATGTTTATAAAATTATGGAATGGCTCACAATTATTGTTTTAGAGGAGCAGAGAAGAACTCCCTTATAGCACTATAGGAAGAGAAAATGGGACCACCAGTCCTACTCTTTGTCAGGTGCAGAAGGAAGGAGCATGACCCACCCAGTTGGATTATTAAAGAAGCAAACTGTACTACAGATTAGACATTACAGACATTAGACCCCAGGCCCGAACAAGACAGCAAAACAAAATAAAACAACAAAAATAAAACAAAACAACAAAACCCACCAATCACCCAAGCAGCCAACCAAAACCCAGAAGTTCTCAGGAAAGCCTTTCATTTGGTAGGCTTTTCAAAAAAAGTGCGCAGAATCTGAGCTAACTGAAAGACATTTCTTGGTTGCATATAATCACACCCAAATGACACAAGCTGAAAGAGGGACTTGGTAGAAGACTAAAAGTTACTATGGAATTAAGAAAAGCAACATGTTTAATAGTAGCACAGATTCAAGCAGATAGCTGATAGGTGGGCGTAAACTTAAAAAAAATCATGTTATGTTATATATGTATGTATGTATGTAGTGTGTGTGTGTGTGTCTGTGTGTATGTGTGTGTGTGTGTCTGTGTGTATGTGTGTGTGTTTGTGTGTGTGTGTGTCTGTGTGTGTCTGTGTGTGTGTGTGTCTGTGTGTGTGTGTGTGTCTGTGTATCTGTCTGTGTGTATGTCTGTGTGTCTGTCTGTGTGTGTGTCTGCATGAGAGAACAACTGCAGAAGTTGTTTTTTACGTTAAACATCTCGGTCTTGAGGATCAAATTCAGATCACCAGGCGTGGACACTCACCATCCTGAAAATTTCCTTTTAAGTTTGTGTTTTGCTGTTACCATGGTGATGTGTGAAGGCCACAGAAAGCCACATAACTTCCCACTGGACAAGTTTCCAGTTCTGGAGGTATACTGCCGTGGCCCTCTTCCTGTCTGAGAAACTTCCAGAGGGTGTTACTGGATTAGGGGAGAAGGTGGTGATGAACGTATTCCTGCCATCAAGCCACACACCTGGTTTGCTAAATGTGTTTCAGCCACTGCGTGTGAAATGTTAGTTGTAATTTTGACCACTTAGTGAAGAGAGGCAGTTAGAAATAGAATCAATCTTCAATATGCTCAACTTATGTTTCTTATGTGTTGTGACTATTTTGAGGGGATACATGCTAACCATATGCTTGCCTTCCCTCAGTTTGCACAAGCTATTCTGCTGCCTCCCTTGGCCTTTTATAAGACTGGGGAATTTGCAAAACTCCCACCTTCTCTCTTAAAGTCATAGAGCATGTCAGAAGAACGCTCAAATGTAATGAGAGCTGGAGCATGCTTACAGAGCATTTGCCTTTAGCATCAGTGTGTTCCAGAGTGATCATTCACATCTGGTCATATGTCAATCAGGAAATCAATTGGCTTAAACTAATTGTAGTCTTCAATTTTATATCTAGATACCATATCATTATTAGTTTCTAAAAATCAGCTCATGACTAGCATCTCAAGTGGGAATTATTGCTATATTCTGACATTTTTGCTTTTAAATAATCTTTAAAGCCATGCATATATAATTTTTTCAAAGCACATTATAGGAAAAAACCCAATATGGCAATTGCCTATTGATAGGTAACACAGCCTGCCTTTTTTCATTTATTGAGCTACTTTGCATTAATTTCAATTCAGAAGATTGAAACACTTTCAGTTATTCACTTGCCTCATATTTTTATTGATCAGACATTACAGGGATAGTCTAAAGCACCTTTAAAATAATATTCAAATTGTCTGATAGGATGTCAGGAAAGCAAATTTAAAAATGAATAGCCATGAGCTTCAATTAACGACATATTTCTAGTTATGTATTTTGAAAGATATCAACAATGATAAATAAAACAGGCTGTCAAAGACACAGCCCTGCCACTCTAAGTAGCAGAAGGGAATACCAGCGATGCTGTTGTTGAACGCCTTCACCGTGCTAATCACAGTGCCTCAAGTATGCCAGTTATTTCAAAGCATATTTTAAAAGAAGCTTCAATTTTTTTCTTTAATTATATAGGAATGCACTCTATTAGGGAAAAATGTTAAACTTTTATGAGTACAATTCTTTGTGTGTATGCATATGTGCATGACATGTGTGCACATGTGTGAGCGAGTACAGTTATATGTGTGCTACAGTGTGCATGTGGAAGCCGGTCCTCATCTTTTCCCATATTTGAGAAAGGAATCTGGCTATTTGCTATTTGAATTTGAAGCTGGCTGTCCTGGGAGCATCTGGGCATCCTGGCTGTTTCCTATCTCACCATAGGAGCATTTGGGTTCTAGATATGCACACCATAACATCTGGGTTTACATTGGCACTGGGGATTTGAGCGCAGGACCTTGTATTTGTGCAGCAAATACTTTACTTACTGAGCTGTCTCACTCACCCACAACCTTAATTTTAAAAAGTGTACTCCGTAATAACCTACTATGTACTGGGTGCTACTCTGAATGTTGAAACAGTTGCGGTGAATAAAACCTAGTACGAGCTCACACAACCAGTCCTCCCTATTCATAGATTTTGTATCTGGAGATCTAGCCATCCTCAGATGGAAAGCATTTGACAGAAAAAAAAATTACATTTGTGTTGAAAGCATATAAAGTTTTTTCCTGTACATCGACCATAAACAATGTGCCGTAACAACTATTTCCATAGCATACAAGTTATATTTGGTATAAAAATAGTATAAAATAATGTGAAGTATACTGAAGGATGTGCATAGATTGTGTGCAAATGCTGGGCTATTTCGTAAGACCTCAACATCCACAGGCTCTTGTGGTGTGCCGAAAATAATCCTCTAAGAAAACTGAGGGGTGACTAGAATCTTGAGGTGGTGGGGGTGGGGGGCAAGAAACAACCAAGCACACATTACTCAAAAGCGTTTCAATCATGAAATGCTTTACAAGAAAATTAAGAAAGGAAGGGAATAGTTCTTGTACTGATCCTTAGCACTTTAAAACTCCCACTGACCTATGAGTCTATTCTCAGAGATTTGTGCTTCCATCCCATGGGCTGCCATTTTCAAACACTACTCAGATAGTTTCAAGTCCCAGCGAGTGGTGAAACATGTTGTCTTTAGCAGACAGGGTGCTGTTCCTTGGGAGGGAGAGAAGATTCCAGGAAAGGCTTAGCAAGTTCCGTGCTGCAGGACGAAGCTGTGCTGGCAGTTTTGGGAGTAGAGAAAGGCACAGTGTGGCCAATGGACTGGGGAGCCAGGCTGTGGAGGCGGGAGGTACTCCAGAGGGCCCTGGAGAGCCTTAGTAACCGTAAAGATTTTAGTTTGGAGGGTGATGGGGATCCTGCTCTTAGGTTTTGAAATAAAAGGGCATTGTCAGTACTTAGAGAATAAATGAGTATATAATGTAATTGCTGTATGTATTTGAAGAAATACTCTTTCTACAGTTCTGATGGCATCTCTCACGCCTAACATCAGCAATTGCTGTGCCTCAGATGTGTAGTGGTTATTGTATTGTCATTATCTCATCTGGTAAAATGGGTGTACACTTAAGGATTTAGTACTGTAAAATTAGTAAATAACAACACAATCTTATCATGCACTCTTTCTTAGAATTTTGGAGTTATTTCCATAGGAAGTGGCTTTCCTTTTGAGCAGGTAAACTCACCTCACCCCCACCAGCTTGCCACCACAAGTACTTGGCACTGTCTGCAGAAAGCTTCATAATTGGGTGAAGTGGGGGAACTCTCCTTTGCCTGCAGCCTTCAATGGGCAGAAGCTAAAGGTGCAGGTAGCCCCTACACACACAGAACAGCCTCCTATCACACCATCTGTCTTAAGATCACATGCGCTCGTGGTGGGAACCCTATACTCAATAGGAGGGTGCCCATCCATCTCTCTCACTGACCGTGAGAGCAATTGGAGAGGCATATGAAGCATGGAACACTGAGATCTACTCCCAGAAATTTGATAACAAGAAGTTTAGGACAACCCTTGACAAACAAATGTCTCAAACAAGTTCTCAGGTGGTACAAGTCCATGCTGTGAGAACAAGCACTGATCTCCATGGCAACGTGTGTGAGGGCCTTGTGATTATTACCTGGTGTATTCTTTAAAATGTAATCACTATGGATGAAAAATGGCCTGCTATTTTCCATTCCTTCAACTTGAGATCCTTTAGTGTGAGCAGTGGGAAAGAAATCAACAAATGCAAATGACCTTGTATACTTTTTCCTTTGTGACTATTTCTTGCCACCTTTTTTATTGAGACAGTATTAATTTATGGTTGTTTATTTAGTCCATTTGTTTCATTTATTTGTATAAAAATTATTGTATAACCCTTAAAATGTGCTAATAAAAAGCAACTAGGAGTAACAAGTAAAGCCTTCCCCTATTTCCTTAAGAAATACCTTCATTGTAGCTATGATTAACCATTGGGTGTGGCTTCTGGATAGTCTTCTAATGACTCATGATTTACCTACCATTATATATGATAATAGATATCTATATATGATACTTGTATAATATACAGCACACATATAAAAAGTTTTCCTTTAAAAAATAATGAAATAGTAAGATTCAAACACTCTAGAATTTCCTTCCCTCACTTTATTCTATATCATAGGCATCTTTCTAATTCAGAACCCATAAAATACTGCATTCTTTTTTTTTAAAGTTATTTCATTTCATAGCATGGAAACACCTTGAGTTATTTAAGCATTCCACTGCTGGTGGCTCTCGGGTTGTTCGGTTGTTTTCGGTCACGGACAATGGTGCAATGAAGGGCCTTTTCTGTGCAGATTTCTGAGATCTTATGTATTGAGAAGATACATTTTTTTCACCATTTTTATTACACATATAGTTTCTGACTTTTTGTTTCTTGATATTATTTACTTTGATGTTTCTGTAGTTACACATGATAGTATTCCTTCAGCAATTTCTACCATTGTTGTTATAAAATTCAGCCATGTAGAGATAAGATACAGAACATCAGTCTTGTCTTAGGTTATTATTTTTTTAAATGATGTCACTATTTTTTTAGCATGCTCCTTAATTTATCTTGATCTAGTTTGGTTTAGAAATGTGATGACAATATAAATTTATCCTTCTGGGAAAAAGATGCCAGCTAATTATTGAATAATCCACTCACTACCAAATGATTTGTGACACTTTTTTTTGTGTGTTTATTTTTCGTACTCACAGCCACACATACCTGCGTATGATCGATCTGGATATTTTGAACTATTACTCGGCTATTTAAACCACTATCATGTTATTAGGTATGTTCCTCCTCTCAATCTTCTTTTCTTCATAGCTGAAAGAAAGCTTCCAGATGGACTTTCAGATGAGGGACCTGAGCTCCGGGAAGATTGAATACTTTGATCAAAGGCACCAAGGAAAAGAGGTAGAACTGAGGGTAAGACTCGAGTCTCTACTACTCTGGAATATAGACACTTCCTGTGCAAATGACTAAGAGCCCATCTTTTTGAGTTTGAGATATGAGATCTTTCTAACAATGAGGCCCGAGGAACAACTTGAGGAAGGATAACAGACAGTTAAAATGAGTTGCAACCAGCAAGTTTCCCTGGGTGACATTTTTTAATTTTTCAGATTCTCCTAATTTACATTCAAGGGCATAACTACCCAAAGGAGAAGGGCAGGAAGACAGAAGAAAAATGAAACTAGTATGAACAGTCTTCTCTCCTGAGTCAGAGATGTTTAAACTTTGGACAGCCACCGTCTCTCACCTCAACTGGAAATGCATTGCTGGTGTAACGACAGAGCGTTTCAGCTCTGCTTTTCTTTAGGCATCTTCCCTCAAACTTCAGGATGGTTTCAGTCATCTCTACGTGAGTCTCCCAGGAGTAACAGAAGTTTGCCCCACTCCCTAATGACTGATGATTCCAAGATCCTACTTTACAGTTGGAGGAAACGTCTAGAAAATGTATCATACATTTGGAATACTTTCAGGAAGCAAATGTTCATAAGAGTGCCATTATTTGCTACATGAGTGTCTTAGTCTGGGTTTCTATTGTGGTGAGGAAATACCATGACCAAAAAGCAAGCTGGGGAGAAAAAGGCTTATTCTGCTTACATGTCCATATTGTTGTTTATCACTTAAGGAAGTCTGGATAGAAACTCAAACCGGACAGGATCCTGGAGGCAGGAGCGGATGAAGAGGCCATAAAGGGGTGCTGTTTACTGGCTTGCTTTCTCCTGGATTGCTAAGTCTGCTGCTTTCTTATAGAACCTAAGACCACCAGCAGAGGGATAATACCACCCACAATGGGCTGTCCTCCTCCCCACAATCACTAATTGGGAAAATTCCTTACAGCTGGATCTCGTGGAAGCATTTCTTCAACTGAGGTTCCTTCCTCTCTGATGACTTTAGCTTGTGTCAAGTTGACACAGAAAATAGTGAGTACGGAGTTTTTCAAATGAACCTGTTGAAATGCTAGTATGTGCTAGTCACATTTTCTGTGGACTATCGAGTGCTGAACATGGATCAGCATTAATTAAGCCCACAGAATAATGTACCTCATTTAAAAGACATTAGTGGGAAACATGGGTGTTAAATATTTACTCTTCAATGTTTGAAGAGCCCAGGAGGAAGGTTACCAGTATGTAGTAAGAATTTGTTAACCTCTTATTTTCTCCTTATTATGTAAGTGAAGGGAGATGCTTCACTTCCCACTAAGGGCACCTACACAAGGTCTTAGCAGTCTGTGTTTGGCAGAGGTTATCTCCTTGTTTCAGAGTTCTTTTGGGTAGCTGATAATCAGTTGCAATTTGAGTATTATCATTCTTCATTCCATATTTTTTATTTTATTTTCTCCAAGAAGATAATTTTTTAATCCTTTCTATGGTGATTGGACTTTAATGGGAGCCTGTAAGTTATTGGGTATCAGGATGTCATTAAAATAATACACTCCTAAAAACAAGGACTTAGGACCTAAACTGGTACTTCGTTTGAAGCCATGATGGTGGGAAAGCAAACAGCCATGATATGGGGGAAAAGAGGGAACAAGGTTTCCTTTGTATGGAGACTTAGTGATGTGAAAATGAGATGGTTGGTTCAAAAAAGGTCATGAATTCTTATCAACATGGATAATGCAATCAAGTCAAAATAAAAAAAAAATCGCTAAAAATCCTAATCCCTTAGAATTTTACATCTTTGAATATCTAATATAGACTTCCCTGATAAATCCTGGAAAGCTATCAGGAGCACTCATCAAGTAATTAAATATTTCATGCATAAAAGGCCCATATTCCCTGTAGCAGTAAATCTCCAACCCCAAAAAACCCGGTTAAAGAAATCACAACTCAATGAATAGAAATACAAGCTACACAGTTAGATTGGACAGATCGACCACTGCAGTACTATTATTCCCATCTATGAGATGCCATATAACTTGCGGTTTCTCCAAGCCACGTGCTTCTGATCCATCTTCCTTCTACCTCCTCCTCCTCCATCGTCCTCCTCTCTCTCTCCTCCTCTCTCCCTTTCCCCCCAAACTTTTCAGCTTCACCTTCCCTCCTTCTGCCCAATCACTGGCTCTAGCCTTTATTTGAAATGTTAAGATGGGGAGAAAGTTCACAAGTCACCTGTATTCATGATTCACTCCTAGTCTGCAACCCATCCCAGGAAAGTGAAATTAGCTTCAAAATAGAAGACCAGGGCTATCCACAATTCCCCATCAAAAGAAATATTTAGCAGGATGTTTGAGATATATGTACTAGATGACAAATTTAGTGACCTTTGAAGAATGGTTTGTTCCTGGATTAATGTCTAAAGAATAGACATTCTTGAAAAGTTGTAGTATTATTTGAGATAAAGAAGGCTAATGTAGACTAAGATTTCTGCCTAGCATGTCTGGTGCTTCTTGCTATTCTCTAGGATTTAGCAGAATCCATAGCCTCTATTTAGGTTGATACACTGGAAAACCAGAGAAAATGCATTTGATTTTAGCAATCCTGGTGTTTGAATAGCAAAGAACAGTGCCTATGAGTACCATAGTTGGTGGGTAGAGAGATGAGCCAGGCTATACTCTTCTACTAGTCCTCAGATGGATTTTCTGGGTAGGGAAGGAAGACCTGAGACATCAGTGAGTTCTAGGATAGTAACAATCCTGACTCCTTCATAGCCTTCTTATTGACTGGGTACAAAGACTGTTAGAAGTTTCAAAGAATTGGAGATAAGACACAGTCACATTCCTTTCTTTCGGAAATACCCAGTGATATAGCATGATTCTATGTCTGGTACATCAGCCACAGTTACATCAAAATAACTATGTAATGGGGCCCAAGACAGTTTCACACTCTACTGTGTTGCATTAAATCTGGGATTGGAAGTTGGGGATGATAGTTGAAAACTGCTTAGGTTGCAAAAGCTAGACACTTTATTCCCTGCTAACCTGCATTGTTGGAAGAATGTAAATATCTTAAACACCAGGATGACCTATTTGGCCATTGACCAAGATTTGTGTTTGGATCACAGTAATTGGTACTTAATAAATATTTGTTGAAATATTATATAAACAATATAAACAGATGCCCTCCTTGGACACCCTGATGTACACAGCCATTCAGAATAGAAACAAATCCAGAAACATCTAGAAGGCAGTCATCATTCATTTGGAAGAATGGGATCTGGAGTAAAAATTAGATTTAGTTATAGTATACAAGGTATATTCTTGAACAACCAAGTTTTATACCTGTCATACATACTGAGAAAATAAGAACATGGAAGTAGAAACAGAGATTACTAATTTTAATAAGACTTAGGCATTCATATTTTTGTTATCTGTGAGTGCCTGCATTTATGTATGTGGACCTTATGCATGCCTGGTATTTGTGAGGGCCAGAAGAGGGCGCTGGATTCTTGTAATTGGAGTTAGAGACAGTTGTGAGCCGCCATGCGGGTGCTCAGAACTGAGCACCTACAAGAGCAGCAAGCACTTTTTTTTTTTTAATTTTAAACAAATTTTTTATTAGATATTTTCTTCATTTTCATTTCAAATGCTATCCTGAAAGTCCCCTATACCCACACCCCCCCCCCGGCCTGCTCCCCAACACACCCATTCCCACTTTCTGGCCCTGGCATTCCCCTGTACTGGGGCATATAATCTTTGCCAGACCAAGGGCCTCTCCTCCCAATGATGGCCGACTAGGCCATCTTCTGCTTCATATGCAGCTAGAGACAGGAGCTCTGGGGGTACTGGTTAGTTCATATTGTTCCACCTATAGGGTTGCAGACCCCTTCAGCTCCTTGGGTACTTTCTCTAGCTCCTCCACTGGGGGTTGTGTGTTCCATCCAATAGATGACTGTGAGCATCCACTTCTGTATTTGCCAGGAACCTGCAAAGCCTCACAAGAGACAGCTATATCAGGGTCCTGTCAGCAA
The DNA here is from genome assembly GCF_000001635.26 of Mus musculus. Taxonomy (NCBI): domain Eukaryota; kingdom Metazoa; phylum Chordata; class Mammalia; order Rodentia; family Muridae; genus Mus; species Mus musculus. The sequence continues at coordinate 44,372,229 of NC_000068.7, read as the reverse complement.
AATCTTGCTGGCATCTGCAATAGTGTCTGGGTTTGGTGGTTGTTTATGGGATGGGTGCCCTGGTGAGGCAGTCTCTAGATGGTCCTTCTTTCCATCTCAGCTCCAAATTTTGTCTCTGTAACTCCTTCCATGAGTATTTTGTACCCCATTCTAAGGAGGAATGAAGTATCCACACTTTGGTCTTCCTTCTTCTTGAGTTTCATGTGTTTTGCAAATTGTATCTTGTATCTTGGGTATTCTAAGTTTCTGGGCTAATATCCACTTATCAGTGAGTGCATATCAAGTGAGTTCTTTTGTGATTGGGTTACCTCACTCAGGATGATATCCTCCAGATCCATCCATTTGCCTAACAATTTCATGAATTCATTCTTTTTAATAGCTGAGTAGTACTCCATTGTGTAAATGTACGACATTTTCTGTATCCATTCCTCCGTTGAGAGACATCTGGGTTCTTTCCAGCTTCTGGCTATTATAAATAAGGCAACAAGCACTCTTAACCACCAAACCATCTATCTCTTTGGCCTCAAGGACTAGAATATCTTTTGACCTTGATAAGAGGTTGAAATTATGCTGGGTGGGACTTTATAGTCTGAAAGTCAGCCCACCTTCCTTGTGTGATTAATTCTGTTGCCATATCCTTCCCTCCTCAGTGAATAGATGACAATTAAACCTTGCATGTTGCATTCTCTTTTACTTATTCTCCATAGGGAGCATAGCCCATGATTGCTAGCTCCAAGAGTAGTGTAAGAAGGCTAACAATAAAATTAAGATTGGGGATTGCTCATATGCTGTTTTGTAACAATGGGACAGGCAGTGATGACAGGTACAGAACCTATTCATGAGCAGGATGATAGCCTGATTGCTAAAACTCTTACCAACAGTGAATTGGGGTATTATACCTGTGGAGAATGGCTTTTGTTTCACACGAGCATTTGCAAATAATAGTGGAGAGTTCCTGGAAGTGATTACTAAGTATCAGTGAAAGTCCATAAATCATTGTTTATAACGAAAGTAGTTGATATTACTCTGGAATGAGAGTTGACTGAAAAAGAGTGTCCTCTGTAGATACAGGCTCACTGATAGCAAGAGAATTGAAAGCATACTGATGTAATAGGGATAGAGAGATGGGGTTTAATTACAAGAAGTCAGGTAGCTGTAATCTTAGCAACATGTAACGGGGCCTAAGGTGCAGGCAAGGTGATTTGACTTACAGAGAGTCAAGATGTAGTAATAGGATATGGGATTCTCAGGAGCAAGAGAAACAGGAAGCCAATAAACATGCCCTTCTGAGAGTGAGCGCAACACATAATCACTGGATTTTAGTTGATTCATGGTACTTGAACTTTTGAGTCCAGGGACCAGAAGCCAAGGCTAAGAGTTGTCATCTATGCAAATGTAATTGACTCAGATCAAGTTAATAGCTGAGGTAGGCTTGGAGTTGCATAGTGGAAATAAGGACGATATGTATGGCTTTTACATGGGACTTCCTAAACCTAATCTCCTAACCCTAACCCTAACTCTAACTCTAATTCCCTAACTCTAACCCTAATCTCCTAACCCTAACCCCTAACCCTAACCTTAACCCCTAACCCTAACCCAGACTGAGGTACCTGCTGTTTAGGTATAGCTCTGTTAATGACTGAGGTAGAAATCCTAATCTGGTCAATAGGATTTTGGACTGGTCATGAATGAGGGAGTGGGTCACTACACTGGGACAATCACCATGTTCTAAGGAGGCAATGGATGAAGGATAAAAAGACCCCAGGCTTCATGGTGGAGGGCTGAGATGATGGGGGAGTTCAGGCTAGGCTGAGCTGCTTAGTCTGCAGTCCATATATATATATATAAAGAATGGATACGCATCGAGCAAACAGTGAACTGTGATGAGCTGGTGTCACTGTTCATACCTACTCTGAGAAATAGGTTTGTCTCCAAGCAGTCATTCTCAACCTTTGTACTGCTGCAACCCTTTAATATAGTTCCTCATATAGTTTAATATAGTTCCGTGACCTCCAACTATAAAATTATATCATCCCTACTTTATACCTATACTTGCTACTGTTACAAATCATAACATAAATACCTGATATGCAGGATATCTGATAAGCACAAGGATCGTTTGGCACCCGAAGGGGTCGTGATTCACAGGTTGAGAAACTCTGGTCTTCAAGGAAATCTCGAATGTCTACACTGGGTCAGCAGATCAGCCTCTAGTGTTGCCCCAGCTGAGGAGAGGTGATTCAGCCCAAAGATTCTTGGAACTAGCCTTTGACCAGCGCGTGAATGCAGTGAGTATATAAAGGCCAAGCTGTTTTGGATATAGGAAGGATTGTGGTAGCCAGGGGTTCCAGAGCCTCTACAGGTTGTCTGGGCTTTGCTGAGCCCATGTCACAGTTTGAGTTTTCCCTCTTTCCCACTCTGTTCTATTCTCTTTCCATTGGCAGTAATAGATAGGTATTGCCATGTTAAATGCCCCTTGTGGTGGTCACCATGAGCATGGGAATCAGAGATATTCCAATAGAAAGGAAACTTGTGAAAGAAAAGACATGAAAGTTCACGGATCACCCACTTCCTCACTGTATTCATGCTTTATGATGAGTGAAAACGGCACAAACATGGTATATCTATAAAGAAATTTATAGTTTCCAAACTTGCTCAGGTCACCATAGAGAACACATTCTTGATCCAGCTTGCCTGTTAGCATCGTCTACGGACCATTCAAAACCATCTCAGTTTTGGGGGCTCATCCACAGCAATTCCGTTTCAAACGGTCTATAGTGAGCCTGATGTGTTTTAAAAGCTCCTGGTATGACTGTCATGTGCCTGGGGCTCGGAGGTGGGGAGAGTTATTGCTTAGGGAAAAGCGATAATATATCTGGATGCAGAATCCACACCGCTCGTTCTCCAAGTGCTAAGCATGTGAGAGAAACATTTTAGCAGTTTGCTGAGCCTCAGACTCCACTTCAAAAGTGAAGGTAATGGCAAACATGTCACCATGAAAAATTTTTGCAAATGTAAACCTTCGTGGAATCCCTCTGAAATGGATAAAGATGTCGCTCTCATCTAAAGGGCTTGTATTTGCTTCTGTGGACTATTTTGTAACAAGGGAAAGGAGACCGGGTCTCACTAGGAGAGCTTTGACACAGGAACAAGTTCTAGATACAGGCCATCAGATGTCTAAAAATTCTCCCAGAAAAGCTTATGTGTAGCCCCCTTGGCTCACAGCCTTTTTGGTTAAATGATATGCCTGAAAGTGACACAGCTAATGAAGGAAAACCCAGCCATAACTCTTACCATTCCTCCTGCTTTAAGAGCTATTATTCATGCTGTTTTCATTTGTGCGCATAGTTCTTATCTCAGTCTTGTCCATTAGTCGTAAAATATAATAGGGATAAAATGGATTTTGAATTTTAAAACACGTTGTAATTATAATGTTGCTATGATTATTAAATGTTAAAATAATGACTCTCGTCCCATTAGAGCTAAGTCATTTGATTTGTGCTCTTTCAGTAAGGGTGAAACTCTGTAGGTAACATAAGCTACTTTTAAGATGACGTGAACCAAGCATAAATTAAACAATGTGACATGAAGGCTGAAATCCTGTAAGCGAGCTCCAAGGGAGCCCTGTTAGTGACTTTGGAATAGCACAGTGCACTGTTGCTCACTGTTGCTCTGTCTTGAGTACGCTGACTTAATGTGGGATCATAATGAAGAATAGAGTGGAGAGATGAAGCCATGGAGATCAGCATCGTGGGATGGTCACTCATAGTTTTCTTATGGCCTGGAAGGAATTTCACACTTAGTGGAAGATATGACCTTTAAGTGTCCCTTGCTTGCCAAAAGACAAATATTTTAGGAGCCGAGTATGCACGGGAAGAGCTATGTGTTCTTAGATTGGAGGCTACTTCAGGGCGAGTGTGCATTGCACTTGAGCAAGTGTGCGGCTGGCTTCCCATTTCCAGACTTTAGGGTAAGCTCTCTTGACAGCTCTCTGATTTCTTTAACACAGAAAATCTTTAATCAGCCTAGATATGTTAAAATGTGATTTTTTTTTTTACAGTGAATTGACCTGAGTGGAGTACTTGAGTTGAAATGTGTATTTTTTTTTCCCCCTCAAAAGCTGACTTGTAGGGAAGGAAAAAAAATTCAGATATTCTATGATATACTTTGCCTTAGTGACAAGATGTTTTGGAGGAAATCATCCAAGCTTGAAATAAAATCTTTATTGAAAGTAATTCTACATTCATGCCAGTCAGATACATTGTCGGATTAGAGCAGATATCCCAGGGGAAAACTACGGTATATGCACCAGGCAGAGTTGATTATTTGGATCTCCTGTCATTTCTGAACTTTCTGACAATGGCTGAAGCATTCACAACCGCTAAAACTCCGTTTTCATCTTTATTTTGAGAGAAAGTTAATACACTTTACCTTAACTATGCCAAATGTACTGGAAAATGACCCAGTAATAAGATATACCCCACCTACTGAATAGTATGTGTGTGGAGGGAGCATTTAGCTGTGCATTTAAGGAAACAAACACAAGCAGAAAATGACTGAAAGATGTTGTGATTATTTTTCTGCTTGAACTTTAAGATTTCCTTGGCAAAGCTTCTCGTGAGCTGCTTTACAGCTTCCATGTACACAGAACCAGGGGCCACAAAAGGCTTTCACTTGGAGCTGCCTCCAAATGGCAGGACAGCCTTTATTTTTCCTATTAAAATAAGTTAGATGTAAATATTATTTGGTGTCCAAAAAACGGCACAGGTGTGCCAGGTAACATTTATTTCTACTTAGAAACGAATAACAGCTTATATGTCTCTTTTGAAAAGGTTACAGAATTGCACATTTTTATTGGATATAATTGATACCAAAAGTCAGAAAATACACATGATCTAAAATTATAATTATATTCTACTTGAATATAATTATATTCTATATTATATTTGAAATATCTATTCTATTCTATATTGTATTTGAAAATTCACATCTTAATTTGATAGCTTTCCTTGCTTGTGCATATAAATGTGGCTTCTTTCATGTCACCAGTGAACAGAAAAAGGGGAGTGAATTGCATTTCAAATTAATTCCAAGTTTAAGGATAGAAAAGATAAGTTTACATTGTGTGGTGGCAAGTCACAGCATAGCCCGTTGGATGAAATCTTGCCACAGAACAAATAACATGATCTGAGATCAAAATTCCAACCTTTCATTTGAAAGCTTTGTTTTTAAGTTAACAAATATCGCAGATATCCTCCAATAGGTGAATGGATGAAAACTATAATATACTCATGCAATAGAATGTCAGTCAGTGGTAAAAAGAATTGAGTTCCGAAGGCTCACAAACCCTTGGGGAGTTTGTGATGCTGCTGCCAAGTGAGAGAGATGATGATCCCAGGACCAGATTGTATTAGTTTGTTTTCTGTTGCTAAGATAAATACCAGGACTACAGGGCTGCTTGGGGGGTGGGGGGGGGGAGGGTTGATTTGGTTTACATAACCCAGGTCACACTCCATCACTAAGGGAAGGTAGGACAAGAACTCAAAGCAGGAACTGTAGCAAAAAACATGGAGGACTGAGTGTTCACCATGACTTGCTCAGCATACTTTCTGAAACACCCCAGAGCAACCTGCCCAGATGTGGCACTACACCCACCTGAGTCTTCCCACATCAATTATTAGCTAAGAAAACGACCAACCATCTTGCTTGGTCATCCCCAGGCCAATTTGATGGATGTGTTTTCTCAATTGAGGTTCCCTCTTTGCATGACTAGAGTTTTGTGAGTCTGAGAAAAAGCTAACCAGAATGCTGACACTGTAAAATCCAAAATTATGGAGAAAGAAAAGATCAGTAGTCAACTAGAACTTCAGCTAAAGGAGAGAATAGTTGGGAAATAGGAATGTTTTAAGGGAAGTGACAATATTTTGTATGATACCACGGTGGTGCTTACATACCATTATCCAATTGCTAAACTCCATAGACAGAGTGAATTCTAAAGTGAACTATGGACTTTAGTTGACAATGGTTAAATATTGGCCTCATTAGCTATAATAGGATGCCCATAACTGGAATAGGAGAAACTATGCCAGTGTGTGACCCCAAAGGAATGTGAGTATATGGGATACTGTATACTAAACACTCAATATCTTTGCAAAACTAAATCTGTTTAGAAAAATAAAATGTTATCTTTTAGAAAGAAAAAGAAGATGGTCTTGAAAGCAGATTACATCCATTTGGGGTCAGAGGTTGTTTGCCTGCTTGCCTACCTTTATATTACACTTGAGCCATTTAACCCTACCTTGCTGCTGTGTCTGGGGCCACACCTATCTCGGCTCCATGCCCCAAACCATGTTTAAGCAAAGCCTCTACGGGGAAGTGCTTAGAAATCGTCCTCTGAACATTTTGTTATTTGCTTTCTTGGCATTTAAACATTCAGATTGTATTACATTGTTGTTGACATGTTTTATTTTTATCTCTATTCCCTGCACATATGTTTTGTCTTTCCCAATGAGTTTGTTTATGTGCTATATTACCTTCAGCTTCCCTCCTAGATTCGGGTGCAGGAAAAAGGTGGGGCATTCCATACCTTATTGTTGTTAGAGTGTTTGCTTTATTTGTGCGGGTGGAGGTTTTTCTCCAGCTCTGCGCAGCCTTTGCTCTAGTAGAAAGGAACTGGACTGAACCGAATATTTTCCTCTGTGTAGAAGAACAGAGCTAGCCACAGATAAGTTCTTTTTTTTTTTTTTTTTTTTTTTTTTCTCCTTTTGATTCTTTTTTTTTTTTTTTCCCATTTTTTATTAGGTATTTAGCTCATTTACATTTCCAATGCTATACCAAAAGTCCCCCTTACCCACCCACCCCCACTCCCCTACCCACCCACTCCCCCCCTTTGGCCCTGGCGTTCCCCTGTACCGGGGCACACAAAGTCTGCGTGTCCAATGGTCCTCTCTTTCCAGTGATGGCCGACTAGGCCATCTTTTGATACATATGCAGCTAGAGTCAAGAGCTCAGGGGTACTGGTTAGTTCATAATGTTGTTCCACCTATAGGGTTGAAGATCCCTTTAGCTCCTTGGGTACTTTCTCTAGCTCCTCCATTGGGAGCCCTGTGATCCATCCATTAGCTGACTGTGAGCATCCACTTCTGTGTTTGCTAGGCCCCGGCATAGTCTCACAAGAGACAGCTACATCTGGGTCCTTTCGATAAAATCTTGCTAGTATATGCAATGGTGTCAGCGTTTGGATGCTGATTATGGGGTGGATCCCTGGATATGGCAGTCTCTACATGGTCCATCCTTTCATCTCAGCTCCAAACTTTGTTTCTGTAACTCCTTCCATGGGTGTTTTGTTCCCACTTCTAAGGAGGGGCATAGTGTCCACACTTCAGTCTTCATTTTTCTTGAGTTTCATGTGTTTAGGAAATTGTATCTTATATCTTGGGTATCCTAGGTTTTGGGCTAGTATCCACTTATCAGTGAGTACATATTGTGTGAGTTCCTTTGTGATTGTGTTACCTCACTCAGGATGATGCTCTCCAGGTCCATCCATTTGGCTAGGAATTTCATAAATTCATTCTTTTTAATAGCTGAGTAGTACTCCATTGTGTAGATGTACCACATTTTCTGTATCCATTCCTCTGTTGAGGGGCATCTGGGTTCTTTCCAGCTTCTGGCTATTATAAATAAGGCTGCTATGAACATAGTGGAGCATGTGTCCTTCTTACCAGTTGAGGCTTCTTCTGGATATATGCCCAGGAGAGGTATTGCTGGATCCTCCGGTAGTACTATGTCCAATTTTCTGAGGAACCGCCAGACTGATTTCCAGAGTGGTTGTACAAGCCTGCAATCCCACCAACAATGGAGGAGTGTTCCTCTTTCTCCACATCCTCGCCAGCATCTGCTGTCACCTGAATTTTTGATCTTAGCCATTCTCACTGGTGTGAGGTGGAATCTCAGGGTTGTTTTGATTTGCATTTCCCTGATGATTAAGGATGTTGAACATTTTTTCAGGTGCTTCTCTGCCATTCGGTATTCCTCAGGTGAGAATTCTTTGTTCAGTTCTGAGCCCCATTTTTTAAGGGGGTTATTTGATTTTCTGAGGTCCACCTTCTTGAGTTCTTTATATATGTTGGATATTAGTCCCCTATCTGATTTAGGATAGGTAAAGATCCTTTCCCAGTCTGTTGGTGGTCTTTTTGTCTTATAGACAGTGTCTTTTGCCTTGCAGAAACTTTGGAGTTTCATTAGGTCCCATTTGTCAATTCTCGATCTTACAGCACAAGCCATTGCTGTTCTGTTCAGGAATTTTTCCCCTGTGCCCATATCTTCAAGGCTTTTCCCCACTTTCTCCTCTATAAGTTTCAGTGTCTCTGGTTTTATGTGAAGTTCCTTGATCCACTTAGATTTGACCTTAGTACAAGGAGATAAGTATGGATCGATTCGCATTCTTCTACATGATAACAACCAGTTGTGCCAGCACCAATTGTTGAAAATGCTGTCTTTCTTCCACTGGATGGTTTTGGCTCCCTTGTCGAAGATCAAGTGACCATAGGTGTGTGGGTTCATTTCTGGGTCTTCAATTCTATTCCATTGGTCCACTTGTCTGTCTCTATACCAGTACCATGCAGTTTTTATCACAATTGCTCTGTAGTAAAGCTTTAGGTCAGGCATGGTGATTCCACCAGAGGTTCTTTTATCCTTGAGAAGAGTTTTTGCTATCCTCGGTTTTTTGTTATTCCAGATGAATTTGCAAATTGCTCCTTCTAATTCGTTGAAGAATTGAGTTGGAATTTTAATGGGGATTGCATTGAATCTGTAGATTGCTTTTGGCAAGATAGCCATTTTTACAATGTTGGTCCTGCCAATCCATGAGCATGGGAGATCTTTCCATCTTCTGAGATCTTCTTTAATTTCTTTCTTCAGGGACTTGAAGTTTTTATCATACAGATCTTTCACTTCCTTCGTTAGAGTCACGCCGAGATATTTTATATTATTTGTGGCTATTGAGAAGGGTGTTGTTTCCCTAATTTCTTTCTCAGCCTGTTTATTCTTTGTGTAGAGAAAGGCCATTGACTTGTTTGAGTTAATTTTATATCCAGCTACTTCACCGAAGCTGTTTATCAGGTTTAGGAGTTCTCTGTTGGAATTTTTAGGGTCACTTATATATACTATCATATCATCTGCAAAAAGTGATATTTTGACTTCCTCTTTTCCAATTTGTATCCCCTTGATCTCCTTTTGTTGTCGAATTGCTCTGGCTAATACTTCAAGTACTATGTTGAAAAGGTAGGGAGAAAGTGGGCAGCCTTGTCTAGTCCCTGATTTTAGTGGGATTGCTTCCAGCTTCTCTCCATTTACTTTGATGTTGGCTACTGGTTTGCTGTAGATTGCTTTTATCATGTTTAGGTATTGGCCTTGAATTCCTGATCTTTCCAGAACTTTTATCATGAATGGGTGTTGGATCTTGTCAAATGCTTTTTCTGCATCTAACGAGATGATCATGTGGTTTTTGTCTTTGAGTTTGTTTATATAATGGATTACATTGATGGATTTTCGTATATTAAACCATCCCTGCATCCCTGGAATAAAACCTACTTGGTCAGGATGGATGATTGCTTTAATGTGTTCTTGGATTCGGTTAGCGAGAATTTTATTAAGGATTTTTGCATCGATGTTCATAAGAGAAATTGGTCTGAAGTTCTCTATCTTTGTTGGATCTTTCTGTGGTTTAGGTATCAGAGTAATAGTGGCTTCATAAAATGAGTTGGGTAGAATACCTTCTACTTCTATCTTGTGAAAAAGTTTGTGCAGAACTGGAGTTAGATCTTCTTTGAAGGTCTGATAGAACTCTGCACTAAACCCGTCTGGTCCTGGGCTTTTTTTGGCTGGGAGACTATTAATAACTGCTTCTATTTCTTTAGGGGATATGGGACTGTTTAGAAGGTCAACTTGATCCTGATTCAACTTTGGTACCTGGTATCTGTCCAGAAATTTGTCCATTTCGTCCAGGTTTTCCAGTTTTGTTGAGTATAGCCTTTTGTAGAAGGATCTGATGGTGTTTTGGATTTCTTCAGGATCTGTTGTTATGTCTCCCTTTTCATTTCTGATTTTGTTAATTAGGATTTTGTCCCTGTGCCCTTTAGTGAGTCTAGCTAAGGGTTTATCTATCTTGTTGATTTTCTCAAAGAACCAACTCCTCGTTTGGTTAATTCTTTGAATAGTTCTTCTTGTTTCCACTTGGTTGATTTCACCCCTGAGTTTGATTATTTCCTGCCGTCTACTCCTCTTGGGTGAATTTGCTTCCTTTTTTTCTAGAGCTTTTAGATGTGTTGTCAAGCTGCTAGTATGTGCTCTCTCCCGTTTTTTCTTGAAGGCACTCATAGCTATGAGTTTCCCTCTTAGAAATGCTTTCATTGTGTCCCAAAGGTTTGGGTACGTTGTGGCTTCATTTTCATTAAACTCTAAAAAGTCTTTAATTTCTTTCTTTATTCCTTCCTTGACCAAGGTATCATTGAGAAGAGTGTTGTTCAGTTTCCATGTGAATGTTGGCTTTCTGTTATTTATTTTGTTATTGAAGATCAGCCTTAGTGCATGGTGATCTGATAGGATACATGGGACAATTTCAATATTTTTGAATCTGTTGAGGCCTGATTTGTGACCTATTATGTGGTCAATTTTGGAGAAGGTACCATGAGGTGCTGAGAAGAAGGTATATCCTTTTGTTTTAGGGTAAAATGTTCTGTAGATATCTGTCAGATCCATTTGTTTCATCACTTCTGTTAGTTTCAGTGTGTCCCTGTTTAGTTTCTGTTTCCATGATCTGTCCATTGGTGAAAGTGGTGTGTTGAAGTCTCCCACTATTATTGTGTGAGGCGCAATGTGTGCTTTGAGCTTTACTAAAGTTTCTTTAGTGAATGTGGCTGCTCTTGTATTTGGAGCATAGATATTCAGAATTGAGAGTTCCTCTTGGAGGATTTTACCTTTGATGAGAATGAAGTGTCCCTCCTTGTCTTTTTTGATGACTTTGGGTTGGAAGTCAATCTTATCAGATATTAGGATGGCTACTCCTGCTTGTTTCTTCATACCATTTGCTTGGAAAATTGTTTTCCAGCCTTTCATTCTGAGGTAGTGTCTATCTTTTTCTCTGAGATGAGTTTCCTGTAAGCAGCAAAATGTTGGGTCTTGTTTGTGTAGCCAGTTTGTTAGTCTATGTCTTTTTATTGGCGAGTTGAGACCATTGATGTTAAGAGATATTAAGGAAAAGTAATTGTTGCTTCCTGTTATTTTAGTTGTTAAAGGTGGCATTCTGTTCTTGTGGCTGTCTTCTTTTAGGTTTGTTGAGGGATTACCTTCTTGTTTTTTCTAGGGCGTTGTTCTCGTTCTTGTATTGGTTTTTTTCTGTTATTATCCTTTGAAGGGCTGGATTCGTGGAGAGATAATGCGTGAATTTGGTTTTGTCGTGGAATACTTTGGTTTCTCCCTCTATGATAATTGAGAGTTTGGCTGGGTATAGTAGCCTGGGCTGCAGTTTGTGTTCTCTTAGTGTCTGTATAACATCTGTCCAGGCTCTTCTGGCTTTCATAGTCTCTGGTGAAAAATCTGGTGTAATTCTGATAGGCTTGCCTTTATATGTTACTTGACCTTTTTCCCTTACTGCTTTTAGTATTCTATCTTTATTTAGTGCATTTGATGTTCTGATTATTATGTGTCGGGAGGAATTTCTTTTCTGGTCCAGTCTATTTGGAGTTCTGTAGGCTTCTTGTATGTTCATATGCATCTCATTCTTTAGATTTGGGAAGTTTTCTTCAATAATTTTGTTGAAGATGTTTGCTGGACCTTTGAGTTGAAAATCTTCATTCTCATCCACTCCTATTATCCGTACGTTTGGTCTTCTTATTGTGTCCTGGATTTCCTGGATATTTTGAGTTAGGATCTTTTTGCATTTTCCATTTTCTTTGATTGTTGTGCCGATGTTCTCTATGGAATCTTCTGCACCTGAGATTCTCTCTTCCATCTCTTGTATTCTGTTGCTGATGCTCAAATCTATGGTTCCAGATTTCTTTCCTAGGGTTTCTATCTCTAGTGTTGCCTCGCTTTGAGTTTTCTTTATTGTGTCTACTTCCCTTTTTAGGTCTAGTATGGTTTTGTTCATTTCCATCACCTGTTTGTATGTTTTTTCCTCTTTTTCTGTAAGGACTTCTACCTGTTTGATTGTGTTTTCCTGTTTTTCTTTAAGGACTTGTAACTCTTTAGCAGTGTTCTCCTGTATTTCTTTAAGTGATTTATTAAAGTCCTTCTTGATGTCCTCTACCATCATCATGAGATATGCTTTTAAATCTAGGTCTAGGTTCTCAGGTGTGTTGGGGTTCCCTGGACTGGGCGAAGTGGGTGTGCTGGGTTCTGGTGATGGTGAGTGGTCTTGGTTCCTGTTAGTAAGATTCCTCCGTTTACCTTTCGCCATCTGGTAATCTCTGGAGTTAGTAGTTATAGTTGACTCTGTTTAGAGATTGTTCTTCTGGTGATTCTGTTACCGTCTATCAGCAGACCTGGGAGACAGATTCTCTCCTCTGAGTTTCAGTGCTCAGAGCACTCTCTGCTGGCAAGCTCTCTTACAGGGAAGGTGCGCAGATATCTTGTATTTGGACCTCCTCCTGGCCGAAGAAGAAGGCCCAAAACAGGACCTTTCTCAGACACTGTGTTGCTTTGGCAGTTCCCAGGTGGTACAGACTCTCACCTAAGCAGACTAAATTTCTAAGTTCCTTGGAGTCCCGGGACCAAGATGGCGACCGCTGCTGCTGTGGCTTAGGCCGCCTCCCCTGCCGGGTGGGCACCTGTCCTCCGGTCCGGAAGGTGGCCGGCTGTCCCCGGCCCACACAGGGTGCTGCCTCAGCGCCTCTGTGCTTCTGCCTGTTCCAGAAGCTGTCAGGTTCTCTGGCGCACCCTCTCACCTGTTCAGACTAATTTCCTAAGTTCGGCGGGTCTCGGACCAAGATGGCGACCGCTGCTGCTGTGGCTTAGGCCGCCTCCCCAGCCGGACGGGCACCTGTCCTCCGGTCCGGACGGTGGCTGGCTGTCCCCGGCCCACAAAGGGTGCTGCCTCAGTGCCTCTGTGCTTCCGCCTGTTCCAGAAGCTGTCAGGTTCTCTGGCGCACCCTCTCACCTGTTCAGACTAATTTCCTCAGATAAGTTCTTTATATTTCTCTCAAGTCTAGATGAGAAAGCCACATCTGGTGGAGGGAGCTCTTGGGTTCTTGCCATGCCATCAATTTTTGCCTGCCTCTTTTTGTCTTCTACTTTTCAGTCTTTCTGAGAACACATTACTGTGCATAACTGGAGAATATACTTTAGATGTGCTACAATATAATGTAACATTTAGGGAATATTTTTTGAGAGAAAGGGGAACTTGGTAAGTATAAAATATCACCCTAGGACACCTCATTCTCAAAATTTTTATGACTTAGTGTAAAATTACTTTAAGGTTAAAGTGTCATTTATAGAACATATCTTTGTTTCCAAATGACTTGGTTTCTTATTGAAGGTGTTAAATACTATAAAAGAGAACTGTCTGGGTTCAAAAGGTGAATGCTTGTACATCAAATGAGAATGCGTCAAAGAGAGTCTCAAGCACTCCGTTGCAGACCTATAGTATTGAGTGAGCAGTGATTCCAGAGAGCAGCTAACCCAGAACATGGAGAAATATGGGGAGGCACTGAGGCTCAGCCTCACCAGTGTGGGCCGCTGAAGTGGGAGACACAGAAAGCTTGGCTTTTTTCCCTCTCCTGTCTCCATGTTTCATTCCCACGGGCATCCATTTGATCTCTCTCCGCCTCAGCTTCCTCATTTGCAACATAAGTCAGCTGGCCTAGGAGACCTCTTATTTCTTTGTGCTAGAAATTTGGTTTTCAACAAATCAAAACAGTTATTTTTTTCTTCCCTCCAAACTTGAAGTAGTTTGTAAGGAAGCCAGACAAGCTTAGAAACACACTGCAGGCATAGCCATGTACTGCAAGCTCAGAAACACACTGCAGGCATAGCCATCTACTGCAAGCTTAGAAACACTGCAGGCATAGCCATCTACTGCAAAAGAAGTCTTAAACTTGCAAGAGCTTCTTGCATACATGTGTCCAATATAGATGTCTGTTTATGCATAACCCACTATATGGAGTAAAATATGTACTCATTTTTTTTTAAATAAAGAATGAAATAATAAGGCAGAGGCTAGGGATTAAAAGAGAGTATAGACAGGAACCTCCTGTTGTCTTGGAAACCGTTTGTTCTTTAGAGCAATGAATGGCTTTGGATGAACTGGCCTGCCCTAGCAGAGGTTGACCCATAGGTGTGCACCATCTGCCTCAGGGTGACTGTTTGATCTCTGGGTAGACTCTGAGGTTGCAACCACTGAGTGGAAAGGGGAAACAATCAACCAATAGTGTCTATATGGGCTTGAAAATGGAAAATGGTGGTCTATGTGCCAGTGCCATGCCATTCACTGCAAAAGCAATTTTGAAATGAAACGATATACCTACAGCAGCAATGAGTGGTAGTATATCTCACAGGTGGTCAGGAATCTTTAAACTTGAGAGGCAGCATCCTGGGGCTGGTGGGCTGGATGGGTATTGGACTCATGTTAACCTGAAGTGACCGTTATTCTTTCCACAAACAAGGAAAGATTGTTAATGGATAAAAGCACCAAAGTAGGAAAATATTTAGGCATTCCTAAAACATATTTATGAAATATTAGGAGCAGTTCCTGTTCATAAATATTAGAAGTAGAATGTTAGCATATTCAGATACACGGTGTATCTCATGGATCCTTTCAGATTAGCACCTGCTTGTTTTTTACAAAACAACTGTGTAATCTTTGAAACGTGTAATTTTAAAGCCCTGTTCCCAGAAGATAAACAGTTCTTCCCAGTATATATATTTTTCACTTTGTATTAATCAAGCCTCTTTCCGATCATGCAAGCATACGAGGAGCACACTGTTGAAAGGACAAATGGTCTAGCCGTGGTTAGAATGATGTGCTGGGGCTTCGTGGATAAAGCCAAGCATGAGGACAGGAGTTTGCCTTTCCAGAACCATAGAAAGCCGATGTGGTACTGTGTAGCTGTAAAGCCAGTGAGTCTAAAGGAGATGGGAGATGGAGATGGGAGAACCACCAGACAGGCTCTGGCCAGCTAATCTGGCGTGGGCAGTGGCGAGTAACAGATTCTGCCTCCAAACAGGACAGAAAGGACTGACGTCTAAAGTTCTCCACTAACTTCTTCATGTATGCTATGGTGCACACACCTGTGCATGTGCAAGTACACACACACACACACACACACACACACACCTCTAATATCAGCTACAAAGTGATGATTGTACTACAATTTGATTACAGAGAGAGGAGAGATGTATAAAGGTGCTAAGGAGAAGAGGGTCAGTGGAGTCTCACTTTTGTGCTTACACTTTTGTAGCTTGTGTGGCGCCTCGCTGCACTGCCTGACGTGGGAGGATTACTCATATCACAACACTCCTGATTTAT
This sequence comes from Mus musculus, assembly GCF_000001635.26. NCBI lineage: Eukaryota > Metazoa > Chordata > Mammalia > Rodentia > Muridae > Mus > Mus musculus. The sequence continues at coordinate 44,356,706 of NC_000068.7, read as the reverse complement.
AGCAGCTCAATTAGGTTAAACAGCTTGACTCATTTCAGTTGGATAAGAAAAATCCGTGTTGAATCTGAATCCTTGCTATGCAGTGAACACAAACTCATGCTCATTATTACTTATGGAACTTTTCTTTATGGATGAAGTGTTTCTCAGCCAAGTAGCGGTAGTCACCCAGCTGATGACCATAAGGAAAGGCAAACACTGTCAGTAGAATAACATCCTCAGCCAAGTGTTTATGTTGGATACATATACAATACAGAACTGTTCCTAACTAATGAGACAGAGTGGCCTCCCTAAGTCTCTCCCTTTGTATTATTTCTTGCCACCCATGTGTTGAGTGAAATTTTCTCAGGACCCAAGCCCCATAGAACTGGCAAGTTCTGCTTCATTGCAAGCTGGATTTATTCTTTCTGTGTCCAAGTGAACATCATACATCAAGTATCTGTGAGGTAGCTCTGAGTACAATTGTGACCCAACTGTTAATGTATCGCTTCCAGGGATGATTAACTCATGCAGAGAATATTTTAAACAATGAAACGATCAGGATTAGACAATATTTTAAAACATTATTCATAGTTTTCTTTGGGGGGGGTTATATCCACCCAAATCTATGGGTTCATTGTATTTGCAAAAAGCACTTTTTTCTTTCTTAAATTATCTCCCACTCCAGGCAATGTAACACCTAATCTTTTCTACTGAGAACTTGACTTTCTTTCATGTCTACACTCCAGCTTGGCTTGGTTTAGCTTTCCTTTAACCTGCAATCTAGAATTTTCTTCTTTGGTGGCTGAAAGAATGTCTATAGACCTTTTAAGCATGGTCTTGATGCATTCAATACCAAGCTAAAATATCTGTTCAGATGCTAGGATAGGGCATCAGCTCCTGGGTCTAGAAGCCAAATTCTTCTACTGTTCCCTGTGCTCAAAGCCTACTTGCAGTCCCTTCTTGCTATTCTTTCCTTCATTGTCTCTTCGTTTCGAACCAGATACCCCTTGTCTCTGCATCCTGAGCTCCGAGGCAGCCTGTCCCTCTCCTTTTCCCGGTCCCAGCTCACTTAACCCCTGCCTGGGTCAGAGCCCCAGGCCCCTGGCTTTCCTGGCAGGAGAATAAAGACAGCTGGCAGCGAGAAAGTCTGTGGAGGAGAATATGAGCATAGCCGTGGTTCTGGCTCTGCTGCCTGAGAACTCCCTCTGTCAGGGACCGGCATGGGCTTCCCACACTTACTACATGGACAGATGTTTTCAATTATTATCCCTGACAAGCCTTCAGGCCAGGTTCCGTTCTGATTGGCTGTCTCTGGACTCTGAGGAGAATAAAGGAAACTGAGGCTAGGACACCAAACCCCTCAGTCATCGCTTTAATCATGTTTCTCCGCGGCAACCGGTCGAGTTGGACCTTTCTCCCAGCGCTGGAACCTTTTTGTAAACAGAGACTGGATTTCCTTTGAAACCTTTCTTTCATTCTGGTTTTAACTTTTCTGCCAATAGTTCTTCTGTCATTACAAGGGAGCGAGACATTTGTCATTTCTTAACCAATCCTTCCCTTTTGTTGTTCTTCCAGAATGTTGAGTACATACCAGGAGACAGTGGGAGTTGTAACTTAGAGGAATGGAACTTGAAAGCATTGGACTTCTAGACTTGTCTGTACATAATCTTCTGCAAAAACAACCTACGTGTGATCTGGGAAGGAGCCCATTCAATGTTTCCACTCACTCTAACAGCAAGGTTCCCTCCCTGAAGTCGGCAACCACTTTCCAGATCAGATTTGCATGAATCATTTTGCCAGGGCCACAGGAGACACTGGTCTAGCACAGCTCTTGGGCTTCGCCTTCTATTTCCACAGTAGACACACACAAGTAGAATAATGGTTGCACTTGCCCCGATTCCCCTGTGTATTATTGACTTTGATGTGGCTATGACCAAAGTATGGAACTGAACAACTTAATGAAAGAGAGGTTAATTTTGATTCATGATTTCAGAGGGTTCAGTCTATGGTCTTTTGGCTTCATGTACTGTGGGGGATATCACAATGGTGGGTGTCTATGGATGAGGAGATAGACAGGAGGTGGTGGTGGAGAGGACACACCAGGGAAGATGTAACATATAACATTTAGGAACACCTCTCTCCAATGAAGTTGGGCCTCAGTGCCCACCTCTTGAGATTACTTCTAGAGTTTGGGATGGAAGCCAAGCATTCGATACCCAGGGGTCATTCTATAGTCAAGCTGTAACATCCTGATTGCCTTCCTTTCTTTATATTGCCTTCCTTCCTTTCAGAAGGGTGTCCTGTGATCAATTCATCTTTCTCTGACAATTCGGTGACAACATTAGCAATAAGGAGGACCGGCGATGTGGCTTTCAGAGACCTTAGGTAGGTCTTTCTTCCACACTCTCTTACTCAGTGGGCTTTGCTATGTTTGGTACAGTGGGACCTCACTCCTCCTGCCTCTAGGAAGCTTCCTAAGTTCATTTTTACTTCCTTTTTTTAAATGTCATATATCTGGATAGAAAGAAATGTTTTCAAGATGCTCCAATGTTTCTACACATTATGTTCTTTGATGTTCTGAAATTTGTTTTGTGTGTGGTCCTTGCTCTTGTACTCAACACTGCCTTGTTTCAGCTGCCATTTTAAAAACAATAGCAGCAGACACGCAAGGCTCTGTATTTAGTGAGACAGATTAAAATCTATAGCATTAGTTATTAAGGACCCGAGTCTCCATCTTATTTCTGAAAAATGTGTCCTTGACTTTCGATCTCTTCTTTATTTTAGGCCTACTGATAGAATATTATAGGATGTTAATTCATCCTTTTCAAAAAAGGCACATGAGGGTTAAAACATATGTTTCCTTCTTCACTCCGAAAAAAAAATCATTCCAATCTTTTTGGGGGATCACATTTAGCTCTTAAGCAGCTGAAGCTAAAAAACATCAGAGTTGGCATGGCTTCAGTTATCATCGAGTCGTGAAGATCAAGCCAAATTTTTGAAGTAAATGGTTGAACATTTTAAAAATAAAAGACATTAAAATGCTCTTTCTGAGCTTGCTCAGTAAGAGAATTTAAAATATTTTCTTTAGGTCAGTTTTATTTTACTTGCTCCTTGGTAAAAATTTTAACAAAAATTTTTTAATAGTCCTTCCTGACAATGTCTGTTAACGCCCCAACCAGGGCCCAAGCATTCACTAGTAGCCTGAGAGGGTTTCACTGTCTTTGTCCAGGGGCCACTTCTGGTCAAGGCTAGTGATTTGCTTTGGTCCTTTTATAATTTTGTCATCGTTTGGTTTAGTAATTTGGGAAGGGACAAATGTGGAGAAGAGGATGAGTGAGAAGACATTGAAACACTGTCTCAGCAATGTGGTAGGTAGATTGTAGTCGCTAAATCCTTGCCTGTCCTTTTTTTCTTTTATTATATTATTTATAACCATAATGTTTTGAAAAACGAGAAGGATTATTTCAGTATTGAAGAAGCAACAAGCAGTCGAAGTCGGTGTTCAAATACAAAACTGGAGCCCTCCCACTGAAAGCTGAGTGAGTGGCTTCTGCACTTATCATTTCCTGAACGGTTTCCTTTTACAGCATTAAATAGTTTTGCATTACTGACAGTCTGGGGCCCCATTTATCTTGTAACAAGACAGGAACTGCCCGGTGTTACTTGGGACTAGATCAATTGACAGACCTGGCAGATAGTTGACATTATGCTTGTTATCACCACAACACTACTTCAAGATGTAAATTTCTGAAATGGCATCAACGGCCTGGTGGGAAAATTGCTTTTGACTCTACAGTTCTTTCACGAGTCTGTACACTGCAATTTCAGGACTCCAGTTCCCAATGAAATCCTCCAGTCGAGTATTTCAGCTGAGGACTACTGTACATGTACTAAAACTCAGTTGCTTCTCTGGTGAGATTCCATCTTGACCTGCCACAGGATGTCAGGAGGTAGATTTTGACATATCTGAGCTTACTAATATGCAGTCAAACTGTGGTACTTCAGATGGAGCCTCACATATAGGAATAACTCGATAGACTATCTGTAGATCGGTTTAGGTATAGTAATCTGACATAAAATTATGCTCAAGTTATAGATTCAAGTGAAAATGCTATTTTAATAGCTGACAGCAAGATTCCATTTAGGTGTGAGCATTATCTGTTTTTCTTTCTCGCTTAACAAAACATTTTGATGGGCATTTTGGATGCAAAAAGATCATCCTTAGAACACAGTCAGAGAAACAAGAACCAAAATTTCTTCATAAAATTTCTTTCTGATGACTGTGTGCTGAGAGATTATAATCTGAGGATAGAGTACAGGCTGCATGTCATGGTGACATTAGAGGCCAAGTGGAAATGCTACTGCAGTTCTGAGAGCAGGAAGGAGAAGGAAGGGGGACTCTCAGCCCCAGGGATGCCTGCTGTGCCTCTCCAGCTCCAGGAATGGCTACAGGAAACCCTTGGCCACTAACTCAGAGACACTGAATGCCTGATTTTGTAGGAGTAGAAGGATGGACGTATTTTAATTTATTTTTAAGGGAACGACGATGTAGATTGAAGGAAGACAGCCCCCAGGGTTTTAGGTGCTGTATCTTTTCTGCCTCAGGTATGCTTGAGGATCCTGGCAAGCCGTTGATCCCAAGATGCAGGGAACGTGAGGTATCTGGAGTAAGTGTCACATAGGTGGAGCTTCTGCTGTGGGCTTTTTTCCTTTCCTTTCTCCATCAGGATCAGAATCGAGTCCTGGGTCCCAGGTGCATTGCTCAAGAGCTTGAGTCTCACGGGGACATTTTCCTCGCTCCTTTTCCAAAGTGATCATCTTTTTCTGTCTCCCCATGTATACCGAAGCTACTCTTGTTGCCCATACCCACACACAGAGCCTTCCAGGATAAGGATGCTTATAGGTGGGTTCACTTACCTTCCTATGGGTCACTCTCTGCTTAAAATCTATCTATTTCTTTCTGTGTTTACAAGGTGAAATCCTAGTTCCTTAATACAATATGCATTCTTCTTCACCTGACAGTAGACTTTCTTTCTGGTAACATTTATTTTGTATTCTCCGTGATTATTAGACAAAACATTTTTTTTTTTTTTTTTACTCCCAGTGAGTAGCCCTGGCCACATACTGCCATAGATCTTATTTTGGGGGAGGTGTGGTGGAGTGAATGGATTTGAACTAAAGAATGGGCCTAACTAGCCTATTTATTGGCATTTAATCTTCAGATTAAGAATATTATTGAATAGAAGAGGTTTCTTCAGTGGGAATGCAGGGTAGATAAAAGAGCATAATGGGGCAAATATGATGACGATTCAATGTATAAAAATACCTTATTAGGAATTGTCCAAGAATAAACAAAAACATATCAATAAAGATCTGAAAAAATCAGAATAAAATTGAGTTTACGTTCTTCACAAAGCAGAACATGTGATTTGCATTGAGTTAGCAATTTAGTTCACGAATAAAAAGGGATAAAACCAAAGCACACTACTGAGTTTACTCAGAAACCATTTTTCCCCCCTCATCCAAAGTAATTCTTAAAGTGTTGTGGTCATGAAAATTTGACTTTCCAGAGCAAACAACAAGTGATATCCAATACCCTCCTCGATGTCAGCACTCACTCACCTGTAAGAACTTTAGATTTTGGCTGCGAATGAGCACTGTAGTGCCCCAAACAACATGGAACTACTCGTGGATTTCCCTAAACCTTGAGGTTAAGACTATGCATGCTGCCAATGTTGTTTACTTTTCAGGACTCTGAGAGCACTCTGAAGGACATAGACTACTGCCCCTTTCACACAGTTGTCTAGTCAGAAGACTGAGTGTCTCTAAACAAACACTCTGAAGGTCCTTTTAGATTCTGCCCGATTCATAGTGTAGTTTAGAACTGCCAAGCGAATTTCATGTTCTTCTTAGAGACACACATACAGCCTAAGACTTAAGACTAATGATGGGTTTAGGACATCATCAGGCCTGCATCCTCCATGTTCTACCATTTTCTTTTCATGTTGTTTTCTGCCCAGTGTGCAGTGGCGACTATACAGTAACAAGGTGACAATTCTGGTTATGGAGGTTTGAGCATACCAGTTATGGATACTTGTTTAAGAATTCTGAGTAAAGATGTCACATTTGTGGCTGAATATTAAGAGCTAGGGAAGGCCAGGCAGAAGAGAGCACAGAAAGGCTCCTGACAGGTGGCAGAGACCCTTTAGGCTGATTGCACTTACCCAGCGCTCTGTTTTCCTTGTAAAATAGCTGACCAATGCCCACAACACATTCGATGTTCCCAGCTAGTTAATGACTCTCAACTGAGCACATCTGTTCCCACTAGAGCGAGGTCCCAGGAGAGAGTCCCAAACAAGTTTATGCCATTTGTACTTATTATTGTAATTATGTAATTTAATTACCATTATGTAAGCTGGTGGAATATGGGAGTGAAAAAGGAAGAGAGCTGCTTCAGAAACACTTTCTTTGGAGAGAAGATAAATTCTGTTTTATCTCAAATTACCAAGGATTTTCTCTGAGGACGGAGTTAGGTATGGCTGAACTTGCAAAGGTCTTTTTTCCCCCCACTCCAAATCGATCACAGTTGATATTACTTGATCTTTTCTGTTTTTCTATCCGAATGTCCTTTGTTCCATTTCATGTCAGTAGCATCTAGCTACCATCTCCTGAGGGCTTCCCAGTGCGAGGCACATTGCAAAACGATTGCTTGTATTATTTCATTTGATATACATGCTAATAACTATCATTTTTTGAAAAATTACATTATGTGCTTGGTACTGTGCTGAGCACATTATGGATATATTATCCACTTAATCCTCATGATACACCTATTTTTATGTCAAAATGCAAGGGGTAGAAGGAATGAGAGCCTGGTGTATACTCACAACTAAGAAGTAAAACTGACATTGGAACCTGCACTACTGTGTTCTGAAGCCTTCACCAGCTGAATTACTGAACTATGCTGACTCTATCCAGTAATGTTTATGGTCACAGAATTTTGTGGCTCAGCACAGGGTTCAATGTATGCTTTACTACACGTGTTCTTTCCTGTCATATGGATAAAGGAACACACAGTTAGATGGATATCACTTTTTTCTATTTTGATAAAACAATGTCAGCTTGCTAGAATGTAGAAGATAAGGGCAACTTTCCCTAGCTATAGATACCAGTGCTCCTTAATGAGAATTAGCCTCTACTTACTACTTTTGATTGGGCTATTATTTCCATCAAAGATGGACGAATTGTTGGGGGAAATCATAGCAATATTTTACAATAGTAGGCTGGTAGATTTTTTTCCCCCTTGATGCCCAGTCATTATCCTTCTTCCTTTTAATGAGATCATGTTTGGTGGAAATCATTCCCTTCCCACTCCCAGTCTTTGTGTTTGAGTGAAGTTAACCCAGGGTGGGCCCGTGCTCCAAATGCAGCTAATGAGAGCTGTGCATTCTTTTGCTATGGAGAATGGGTCAGGAACAAACAAGACATAAACAAGGGACACCAGCCAGGCCAAGGGGAATAATTCCTGGATGTTTCTTTTCCAACAGTAAAAGAGCAGCTTACATGTCCCCAAGGATATGGGGTTGACATGATACAATCCTGGCACTGCCATATTGCTGCCAGGAAAATAAAAGATCTCTCCGTCAAAACAAAGTTAACCCAGTGATGAAGAGAGTGGAGGGACGGAAAGAGAAGTCTCGTTAATACCCTTTGGCATTTACTCTAATGCTCAAGAGTTCTATCTAATCAGGAAACTTTCATTTAGATAGCTCAGCAGATTTTTCTCTTTTGCCTAAACAGCTTGATTTAGGCTCTTGGTCAGTTGGATCCAACCTCATATATGTAAGTATAGATATGATCTCATATGGTACAAAATGTAACTGAATATTGATCTAGAATGGTAGCATGTAAATATGTGGAGAAGGAAAGAAAATCACATCTAAGCAAAGCAAAGTTGTACATAGCAGCCTCTGTATCTCAGGACTAGCTGGTATTTTGGCTTCAGTGCTTCATAGCTTTTCATTGTTCTTTATGTTAAAAAAAAAGATTCACCAATTTGCTAAATAAAAGGGCTTGATGAAAAGAGAGGGTACATAACATTTAACATTTCAGGATCTGTATTCCTTAAGAGGGTTCAGATCAAGTCAGGACATTCAGAAGGTATGCCCCACCTCTGTTGTTTTTTTAGTGAATTTTAAAAATCAAGACTTCTTCAAGGAATATTTTCTTCATGTTCTCCTGCAAAACACACACTCTTGTATACACACATCCACACAGGAAGAGAAATCCATTCAGGTACAATCTATTTAACTTGCAATCAAGAACTACTCAAATAGGACCTTTATCATCAACACAGAGCATCCCAAAATCTCTTTGTAAAATAAATCAAATTATATGAGTTAATTGATTCCAGGCAGCCTCGGCAACTGCAGGTGGAGATGGAATAACAGGATGTTTATTAATGAAGAACTATTAATCAAAATTGACAATACCAATCTCTGTTTGTTGCATTCGAAAGATTCCTGCAGTGGTTGTAGATACATTTGTTGACATTTTAAATACAGTTTTTGAAAAGAGGCTGTATTAACACATGGGAATTTTAGCTGAGGATTTGGGCCACTGATGTTGTAATGGTTGTAACGGTGAAAAGGTACTCCCAAATGCAATTTGACAAGCAACGCCAAAGATGCCAGTGGTAATTAATTAGTACTTAATTGAGACCACAGAACAACAGGACATAGGACTCAGTACTCAGTGCCATTTTCCCCTCAGGCCCCAATTCATGAGGGTCAGCAGTGTGGCTGCAAGCTGACGGTCAGTAAGTAGGTTGGAAGAACACATTGACACGGGACATTTCATGATGGATCTCCCTCACCCTTTGCCGCTGCCCCTGGCTATCACTGCTGAGAAGAGGGCTGTGATTGTCTGAGGGAAATTTATTGCTCAGGCACATCGAAACTGAGGTAGGCGCTACCCTCACATCCTGCACTAGAAGGGATACTTCGGGAAGACTCAAGCTCAAACGTTAGTGAGCACACGAAGGTCAGGGGACATAAAGGAGAAATTTTGACATTTTCTGTCTTTTTATGGCGAGATTTGAGAGTTTTGTAAAAGTAAATCCCTATAGAAACTTCCAACAACAAACTTGCATAGACTTTCTGTTTAAAAAACAAACAAACCACAAACCAAATAGGTAAATATAAATCTGCTAAGATATTTTTCTCTCCCAAAAGCAGATCATAGATATTATACTAGTAGTTTGGACTTAAATACGTGAGAGATGTGTTCAATCTTAAATGTGTTCCGTGTTCCCTAGGGTGCTCCCTAGGTCTTCCCAAGGCATAGCTCTCTCTACCCTTTGCCTTCCTAGGTGTGTGCACACAGTTACCACCTGGGAAGTTCCTGTTTATCAACTGAGCAGATGAAGCCATGGAAATGACTTCCTCTAATACCAGAGTGAACTAACAGACAGTTTCTGACTGAAAGTTCATGGTAGCTTGTCTGGCAAATGTGACTAAGAGAAAAGTTTTGTTAAAACTGTCTCATAAAAGTGAATTTGGGCAGTTTTGATTTTCTTTTTTTTTTTTTCTTTTTTTCTTTTTTAGCTTAGATTTGAAGTCAGCAATTGAAAACTCAGGTCACTGACATAACTTGGGAATTGGAATCTCAGTTCCTGAGTACTGAGCCCTCCATCCACGAGGCGTATATTACTTTGAAGGGCCCTCCCTCTCCAAAATAGGCTCCAATAAGCTACAGATGCTATGTATACATCTGGAGGAAGCCTCTTGAGGGGTCTGTTTTATGTGGCCCCACATATGCCTGCATTTAGCAGAGCACAGCCTGAACCTGTCTGCGTTCCTAGAAAGTGCTTCGTTCTGACTCTTCAGAGGTCCCTGAAAGCATATCTCAGAAAATGGCGCTTGCTATGGAGCTGTGGGAATCTGTGACCATTCCATAACAAGAGCTTATTCCCTGTTCCTAACTCACCTTCTACCCTTAGCTCATTTGCTGAGTTAAGTCTGTTCCCACAAGACAACAGTCTCCTCAACCTCATTTCTTCTTTACGACTAAATGACTGCCAGATAAAAGCTTTCTACATTATGGTTGGTATACTTGTGGTATGCCTTGAGTAATCAGCAGCTCCCAGCTCTGCCATTGGGAAGCACGGTTGAGCCCGGTGAAAGCAACAAGTAGACACGCCACTTGAGGAGCTCAGAATCAGGAAGGAAAAAACAGCAAACAAACAAGGTCGGGAGGGCTTGTCCTCATTGTCTTGATGTTAAGTTAGCAAGAAAATAGGGTCTTTCACTATCAGTCATTCAACATCTCTTTGCAACCCCACTGCTATTTGAGATGAAGTCATTTCCAAACTAAGATATTTGCATTGTTTTCTCCCTTTCTTTCATTCCATTGAAAGCTCATGTCTTCATGAGCTGGCCTAACTATCCCCTAGATTTTAACAGTGACCACCTGTACTGTTGATTTCAGATCTTCCTTAACCCCCAACTTAACAAGCATAGTCCTTTGACTGATGAGAGTTATATGTGAAGCTGTGAGCTATTTAATATGCATATGCATAGTATACAGTACATATCTACTATCTATAAACTCTTTCAGTAAACGTATCTGAATAACCCTAAGCTCCACGTGGATTTTTAAAATTTAGTTATCAACTTGATTTATACTTCTACATTATTAAGTAAAAAAATGAATTATATTTAAAATATATTCAATAGACAAGTTTTAAACTATACATAAAGCAGGAAAGAAAAAGTAGAGTGAAACGAAAACAGGGTTGAAGATCCAAATAGATGCCTTGAAGATTCATGTATAGAATTTACGGAGTGCCAAGTAGAGCTATGACCATCAAATCTAACTACTTTGTAGAAAGGGGATCCAGGGAAGAAATTACTTTTACTGGAACCTGAAGACATCAAAAAAACAACAAAACAACAAAACAACAAAACCCCCCACAAAACCATTTAACTGTATTTAATGACCTGGAGTGATCAGTCAGGTAGGATTTAAACAGTTTCCTACTTGTCTACTTCCATTTACTTCCCATAGCTGTAGTGACCCCAGTTAGAGGGCCCACACCATTGTTAGATGACATGGGGAAGTCCTAGGTTTGCTCATCTTTGAAATCAGAAGATTAGACAGCTTCCGTTTTACTGGGGAAATCCTAGACACCATTTCTGACACAAAATGAGAATAGAGTTCAGTTGTTGCTCCCATGGTGACCTAACCTCTGCCTGCCTATTTAAGCTGTCTCTCCACTCCCAGATGTCTGGGAGAATCTTAGCACCAGCTCTTAAAAGAGGCGTTCTCTTCCTCCCTCTTCCTCTAGCCTAGGTGTTGATTGGACCGAAATTCCTCAGAACCAAAACCAAAACCAAGCTCTTCCCAAGCTCCTCAGACAAAAATCTTTCCATATGCGCCTGTGACGCCGTGCTCCTAATTTCTGATTTTAAACGCAACAGTTAACGTTTTTAAAAATAGATACCATACTTTGGTGTACTAATGTGTAAAATGTAAATGTGAAATATAATAGATTAGCATTAGGTTGAGTCAGGCAAGGGGAACTTTTCTCTTTAGTTTAGGACAGGAAGTCACATCTGCATTTTGAAGTTCATGTCCACCACGCTGCTTTGGTGTCAACTTTCACGATGACACCAGCGGCTCTCTAGTGGCTTGATTACTCATTTTCAGAAGACACTCCTTGATCTGCTTTGCCGAGTTATCTTCTCGGATAAATCGGCACAGCCATTTTGAAATACTGAAGACAAGGAACTAGCACATATCTATTTCTAAGCACAGTGGATTGTCCTTTCAGAATTCTTCCCATGTACACTGTGAAAAGCATGCAGCTATTGATAGATCCCAAGCTCTTTAAAACCCAGAGCTCTAGGGACAGCAAAGAACTACAGAAGCAGTGGCATGAGCCAAACAGGGGAAGACGAAACAGGCTCCTCACCTTGGCTATACTATGATAATGCTGTTCTAAACTTTTAGTACAGTTTTGATCACATTGCCCACAATATGATTTTCTCATCTTAAGGGAGCTCTCTGTATCTGGTAGCCTTTGCCTTCTTTGGACACCCCACATTATCTCTGGGCCGCCTTCTCCACTCATTTGCTTAGTCTGTTCTTCTGGAGCTCAAGTGTTAACTGCTTGTTTCCTTTTGGGTACAACCACAATCAAAACATGTACCCACTTTTGGTCCTTCTCATTGTCACAAAAGTTCCTAAACTTCAACGTTTTCCATGGAAATCTTCCATGGCTTGTCAAGATAGTGTGGCCATTTTGATTTAAAGCCATTTCTAATTCATTATTTCATTGGATTTTTAATTAACATCTGCAATAGCTGTCTTAGTTTCAAACTTTATGGTGGGAGGGGGGAGGACAAGACATGCCACATTCACTTCGAGAATGCCTTGTGGAGTCTTCTGAAATTTTATTATTCATTCAGCTCATCAATATTTATCGATAATCTACTGTGTCACTGGTGTTGGACCATAGTTAAGCATTAAAGGGATATACAATGTGTATTTAGACAATAAAAGTCATGGAAAGCGAGTTATTTCAAGCAACGTGAGCACAATAGCCAATGAGGAAAGACTTGGGAAATAGAGTTGGGTGGGTTAGCGAGAGTGTGAAGAGAGTCAGCGAAGGCAAATGTGGCCAGTCAGTGAAAGTTTCTCTAAGCCCTTTCCACTTGATGAAAGACTGTTCGATTCAAAGTCAAGCGGAGCTGACCCAGGAAATAACAGCCAAGGAACAGCAAGCAGGGTGTGGTTGATTTCTGCTTCTTGTATTGCTTAATAATTTTCCTAAAAGCATGCTTGGGAATGAATGACCTTGGTTAGGGTAATTCATTTCCATTTTCTGAACTCTAGCACCTAAAACCTCTGCTTGTTTTCCTGCTGTCTTCTTGTATAGGCTGAAGGTTAGCAGAGCAACACTAACAAATGTCCCCATTTCTAAAGTTTTCTTAGGCATGTAAGCAGCAGGTCATCTTGGGTGTAAGAGTCCATTCCCCCCTTCCTCCACTCTCACGCACATACATGTATCCATGTTAGGTTTTTACTGGTAAATCAAGGGGGAAACTTGAGAGTAAGTTAAAGTCTGTGTAACTAAGATCATAGTTCTGTGGCTTTGGCTGTACTTCCCAGTGCTGGGAGTCCACAAATAAATAATAAAAAAATTAATGATTTTTTAAAGCATTTGGAAACTCTTGAGTTGAAAGGTGGGATGTAAGTGCCGTGCCTTATTATGAAAGTGATAGCTCTTACATTACATGCTCCTAATGGAGGTGCAGTAATGGAGAAGGAGGCACTTAGGCCTGGAGCCCTGTTCCCTGAAGGCGGGTGGGGCTCAGGCAGGCCTGTGGTAATGTTTTACTGTACGTGGAGAACTTCCTTCCTTCCAGGCTAGAAGGTGTGAGAAGGGTTATACTGATGCTTATTCCCCTAAACCTTGGACGACATCACCATTTCTTACTGATGGAGTATAACTGAACAATTTAATAACACTGCAGATTTAGAAACAGGAATTTAGTTCTGGGCTCAAATAAGCACACATTTGGCACAGAGCACATCACGAACCTGGAGAAGCACATCCCCTATGCACACACAGGTCCCCTATGTGTACTTGACAAAGCCCTCTAACTTCCTGTGTCTCAGACTACAGCTGTAAGTGGGTTAGGGCAGTAAAATGATAAATTGGGGCTGCTAAGTATGGCTCAATCTATCAGACCATGTCTTTACCTGAGCACACAGTGAGATGATAGGGACACACAGGCACAAAAGACAGACAGTGAGATCACCAGGAAGCTACAGAAATATTCTCTGTAAGCCATGGAGAGTGGCCACAGAAGAAAGTCTGTTGTAAGCTCTACTGCCTGTGGTGTCTGGCATGGCAGGCCTGTGGGATACCGTCTATTTGGATCTTAAACTCAACACTGAACCCAAGACTCTACTGTAGAACACAATAAATTCTTTTCATTCTGTGTGATCTGAGTGCTTTCTCAACTATGCTCATAACGTTAATTATAAAGTGAATATAACCTGTATCAAATTATGAATACGTTAACATATTGAATGGAGACAAGAAAAATAAGCACCAGATTCAGACTACATAGGCACGTGAAGGTAGAGTAAAAAAATCTGGTTTCCTTGACCACATTGTCATAATATGCATACATAACAGTTTATTGAATCCAGGCTGTGTAGACAAGCAGAAGAGGTCTGGCTCCATACTGTCACAAGGCATGCCCACAACAAAGACGCAGGGAGAACAGTCCCTTTCATTCGATCTCGCCACGTATTACCAACATGAGAGTTGAAAATCTTATGTCTGTCTGAAGTTTATCTATGTATCCATGCATAAGTTATTAACTGGGCTCCCTGGGCTCTGCTGATGAAAATATTAATATATTCAAATCTCATTCCGGCTACTGCAAAACACGGTGCATCAGATAAATGCATTAATATCATCCTTAGACAAAAGACTCCAGTATTATTTTTTTTAAAGTTTTCTCTTGTTCCTTGGACTCCTGCTGAAATCTTGGTGATATATAGCCTAATAAGGTAAAATGGCCATCAGGTGCCGAAGTACTGGGTTGACTGCATCTATAAAACTCTGTTTATTGTACTTGAAATACAACACTCTTTTATGTGAATTATGTGCCGGGTACTGTTCGGAGCGTTCAAGGCAGAAATGTTTTCTCTCGAGTTTCTTAGACATTTTACCTGGTGGGAATGAGCTGGCCTGCGTCCGGATGTCATCCAGTGGCAGACCTCTGTCCTGCAAACAACCTCACCTGCATGAGTAGCCTCTTCAGGCACAGTGAAGCCTCCATAGAATTGGGAATCAGAGCTTTGCTGAACCAAGTGGGATGGCTGGAGGAGTTCAGTGGTGAGAGGGCCGAGACTTGGTACTTAGCCCTTAAGATCACCGTTCTACACTTTTAGAGGCAACTTGGATATTTATAATGACCAGCTTCTACCCTATGCAGCTTTGCCTTTTTGCTATTGGCTGAGTTTAAGGTCTTTTTATCAATGACAACAAGCTAAGTGGGTGGTCTTCTACCTCTTTCTAGCTGTAGGAAGAAAAATAGTGACATAATTTTTCACAGCCTGAAATAATTGTGGAAGTACAGATACTGGTTAGGCTGGCTATGAATTATTAGTGGAAAAGTGGGTCTCAGAAGTACGTTACATGTGAAATATTTTTCGTCACTTGAACATGTGCCGTCCAGAGCTGGCCCTGTTCTAGCCGTCACAGGGAACAAACATTTCACATTCCCAGATGCTCCCAATTTGGTGCGGTTTGGGGTGTAATTTAGATCAAACGTCTCCATGTAAATGAGTCAGGGTTTCTTAATTAGGTGCCTCCAAAGCAAAACCTTGGACCACATCAGTAGGTGTGGGTGTGGTGCCCACAATACTGGAATCTTTCCTGTATCATTCAAATAGAGGCTCCCCCCACCCTTGGTTGTTTTTTTCAGGCAAAGCAATAAATCTGCAGATGGCATAGACAGAGAGACGCGGCTTCAGAGGAGCTGTCTGAAAACACCGCTTCTTTGGCAAATGCCGTAAAGTAGGTCATTCTGCTGTGATTTAGCTTTTTCTTTAGATTTGATTGCCAGCTTTTTGTTCCCATTACAAGTAGGGTGCTTTCCAGTCCACAGACTTGGTCTTACTTTTCCAACGGGTGTTTGTTTACCAGCGTTTTCAGATCTTCATAGAAAATGGCCAATATCCTGTCACAGGGCTAATCATGCACTTGACCACAGAGCGAAATGGATCCTGGTGATAATCTGGAGATGCTGAAATATTAAATGCCTCAAACGCCCAGTCTTCCCACAGCAAAACTGCCTTGATTTATATGGGTAGGTTTGCTGAAATAATTGCCCCATCTTTTATACATGTGGAAAGAAGGGGTGACAGGGTGTAAATGGGAAACTTTCACAGGCTATAGAGTTGTTTGTATAGATATTCAGGTTATATGCTTCTGTACTTGTCATTGTTTGTGTTTTTTATAGGGGGGAAAATCACCGGGTCCCATTTCCCTATCAAGGCTTTGGGATTTACATGCAGAGCTCCCTGTGGCATTAATGAGTTACCTGCATAAATTCCCTGGCAATCGATGGCCACATAGACCTTGTTTGGGTCCTATTAATTATTCTTCACAGAACCTTGACACCGACATTAAATGAAGCCTTAAAAAATCCTGATGAAGGTCTTAAGGTATCTTTTACTGTTCAGATATTAGCATTGCAAACCCATGTCTAGAGCATTACTCATTTCGTGGTACCATAGGGAGGGAGGGGTTGAGATGAGTTGCCAAGAGCACAAGGCACACAGAGAGAATGTTCTGCCTTTAACCCTTCAGTGCTCGAGGTCTAGTTTTGCTAGAACCAAGTCATGATGCTCAAAGTGTAACAATTAGGAAAATAACAGTTAAAATCCAATTAAATAAATGAAATATGTTGTTTTCTCCAGATTGTTGTTGAATATGGTGTCTTCTCCAAGGCCAAGCTTTGTCTTGGCAAATTGTTGATGTTTTCAGGTGAATTCCAAAATGTCAATTAAAAAAGACACAAAGTGGGTGTTGGAGAGGAGGTACATCTTCTATTCTTGGCTAGGTATGTTGCAAGAGAGGCTTTTAAGCGGGTTTGTAAGGGACAGCCTAAGAAAATGGCTTAGCATAACATATTCGCTCATTTCCAGTAACTTTCCTTCACTTAGATGGAGCATAGAAAGTTCTGATTAAGCAAATGTTCTGGTTAAAAACACTTATCATCATATGCGGATTAGCAGTAATCAAATAGCACAATTAATACTAAAATTACAAGGACACAGAATTAGCATCCTTTGATAATTCACAAGGAACTTTTGCATCTTCAAGCTGTCATTAAGTACTAGAGTTATCTCTGTGGCGAGAGTGTGGTTATTAGATAAATGGATGACTATTAGAAGTTTCTGACTGGTGAAATGGCAGCTAATTGAAATTTGTTTGGATCCTTTTGGGCTAGAGTTATTTATTGAATAATGCTATTGGATGATACTCCTTAAGTCTGGGTAATGCTGCTAACCCTGATTTTGCTGGTTACTTTCTAATCTGCCTGTTTGCTACTTAGTGGATCTTGTTGTGCTTGATTCTAGGTTGAATCATTGAATTCTTTCCTTCTTGGCTGATTCTGAAGTTTCTTGAGGAAGGCATTCACCTTTGTGCTTTGAATAATTTACATTACTGATATATATATCAGTATGGTGAGGCGACTTCCTCATCAAATGGAAAATTTCTAGAACTGCCCATGGGCAATAGTTTGTGATCAATAGCAATTTCTAGAGGCTTCAGTTTTATTATTGGCTTCACCAGTCTGCAGTGTCCAGGTTGGGCACTTTGGCATTGTTTCAGACCCTTCAGTTAGTTCTCAAAAGATCAGAGAAGAAGTGTATTTCAGAGCATCCTTAGGAGATTACCTCATTTTCTTCTTATTTTCAGAGCCAATACCGGAAACAAAGGCTAACCTAGGTAACAGATGGGTTTCCAGCTTTGCTCCAGACTCTTTGGAGCTCCTGTTCCTACATTCTTTTTACAGTAGCTTTGGATCATTTGAGATAATTAAATAATAAATTGGACTTATTTATTTAATTTTATAAGATTTATTTATTTTACATATACATACAAGAAGGGTTTTGCCTTCTCGTATGTAGTATGCATGTATGTGTGCCATGTGCATGCCTGCTTCCCAGAGAAGTCAGAAGAAGGTGTCAGATTCCCCTGGAATCAGAGTTTCATCTGTCTGTGAGCTGCTACGCAGGTTTTGGGAATTGAACTTGGGCCTTTGCAAGAGCAGCAAATGCTCTTAGCCACTGAGCCATTTCTCTACCTCCATAGCTTATCTTCTTTAACTGCTCAGTAACCTGTATTGCTTCTTCCCGGCAAGAGGCACCAGATTCCAACTTTCCTGAGCTCCATCCTCATCCCCAGTCACTCTTAGCACCGGAAGTGCTGCTTCTGTGTCCTCCTCCATAGCACACAGTGCTCTTAGCCACAGCTGGGCTTTCGCTAGTTGAGTCATCAACAGCAAGTTCTACTTAGCAGTAATTATCGTGTCGCTTTTCTTAAACCTTTACACCGTTAGATTGGTAGCTAGGCAAAAGTGTATCCCTTGGTTTCCAATTTGTTGCTTCTGTATCTTCTCAGCTCTCTTTACCTGGTGATGAACCACAAAATAGATGCTCCATAACACAGATTCATTGAGAATATTGCATTCTTCTGGTATAGGCACCTATCACTCTAGCTTTAGATAGTTGATATTCTAAATGATTTATGTATAACATCCTTTATCGTATATATAATTGACAAGTGGTAGCCCTTTGTAGCTATAAGGCTAAAGCATATGTGAGGATATATGTGTATTTAAAATTGACTTTTCCTAGTTTACAGCAGTTTGCAGTATGTCTAAATGGAGTGAACCATGTTCCCCCCTTTCATGTATCTGGTTTCTTCTCAAATATCAGTAGCTTCTATCATTAAGAAGTCACAAAATATGCAGATATTACTTCAAAAACCACTTAGGAAATAACTAAAGAACATAATTGTCAATCCCATCAACAATTAGGATCCTTAATAGTGCATCTATGCTTTGTCATAAAAGCCTCTTAGGCTGTGTTTGCCTTCAATAAGCTTTAAAAAATGGCCTGTTCACTTATTGTTACTTAGCAACTCTGGCATCTTTCCCCTTCCTTAACTGACCATGGGTTCATCAAGCTTTGAGGAGCTGTAATCCTGTATCCTGTCTTCCTTTGCTTCATTTTGAAAGCCCAATGATGCTGGTCCTTAGGTATCATAACAGGCCTATTACTGGCTCCCCTTGCTGGTATACCAATGCCCGAGGAACACGAACATTGTTGTGGTCAGGTAGGTGTCTCTCACTCGAGAGACATATTCAAGTCTATCCTTCCCTTTCCTCACTATCAAACCATTGTGGAGTGGAGTTTCAATCACATTTTCAATTTGGATCTTCTAAGTTTTTGCTTTACTCAGTTCCTAGGACAAATGAAGCAAACTGTATAACTCTGGGTGTCATACTGTATGTACTATAGAGTCACATTCTCCTTGCCGGTCTCTCCTTTGTCTACGGAGAATTTCTTCTCTTTCCTGCAGAACTTGGTTTCTGAAAGTTTTGTCCCCAATCTAGCAACACTTTCCCCTAGAAAGCTACTTGTGTTGATTCTCAGGGCCCGTGCTAGACCCGCTGAATCACAATCCATAGTTTTCAAATCAAATCCTGCAGCTGGCTTATTTTATAACAACTTACTTTAAAGATGCTCGTGGCAGAAGTTCTGGCCACAGGAGCCTTCTGGTTTCCACTTAGCATCTTTGACATGTTGTCTATCCTCAACCATCTCATTCCACTCTGTCTGCTCTCCACTCTAGTCCTTCAAAGCCTGTTTGCTGAGTCTTGTGGGTTAGTTACAGGGCACTGCAGCTGAGCCAGTAGAGGGCACTGTTCTAGCCAATTAGTCATCACCATTAAGTTCATCTGATAGATCCTGGGCTGAGAGGTGACCTCTCTGGACAGGATGCAGGATGGTGGGCCCTCACCACTTGTGGTCATTAAGGTTCCTGTGGTGCCCTTTGTGAAAGGAGAGATTGTTAACCTCGGTGTCCTGGCTGACTTCCAATCTGTGTAATTGCATACAGCCTACCTAAGTCAGCTCTGTAGTTTCAATTAGGTAAAGCATTGTTCATTTCTTGTATTAAACTGATGCGCTGTGTGGCTGCAGACTGCTAATTAGCTTTGTTTTTCAAGTGGCAGAGTGATGAACAGGACGCCCCCCTCTGGGCATCTCCTTCCCCGTTCAGCTTTCTCCAGTGCCCTCTACAAGAGCATGCATCTTCTGCACTAGTGCTTCCTGGGTTAAAGTGCATCGGGATCAGAAATTGCTAGATGTGACAATGATATCTGCTGTAGTTTCTTTTGGCAGCCATCTGCATCTGCTCATAGTTTATCATAGGGTGAGAATTCCTATGCAAAAAGAAAAGAATACGCTAAAGAGTGAAGGAAATAGACCTTATTGATGCCTATAGGAAGAAGGGCAACTGAAGGATAAATTCCCTTGAAGATTTGGGCCAAGATCCTACGATTGCCAGGGAAGTATGGCCTGCCTTAGGGGCTTGGTGCTCTAGGAATTGCCTATTTTTGTTACAATGGCAACAAAAGATGAGGTCAGAGAGATTAGAATATGTACTTTATTTCTTCTTTTTCCCAGTTAGAAAAATTTCATGAGACATGCAGTAAAATGCCTCACTATCTTGGTGGAAACTGCTTGACCCTAACCAGGAATAGAGAATGGGATCGCTCTTGGATGGCTGGAGGCTCCGAGTTAGGGAAATACACTCTGCATCAGAGGAGGAAAGCGGAAGACGGTGGATAAACTGGAAGCTAACAGGGCAAGCGCATGGTCTTGTGAGAGAAAAGATGCCTCAGAGATGAAAATGACTTCTGTGGCATGCAGTGTGTGTGTGTGTGTGTGTGTGTGTGTGTGTGGTGTGTGTGTGGGGTGTGTGTGTGTGTGTGTGTGTGTGGGGTGTGTGTGTGTGTGTGGGGTGTGTGTGTGTGGGGTGTGTGTGTGTGTGTGTGTGTGGGATGTGTGGTGTCTGTGTGGGGTGTGTGTGTGCTTGGGGGTGTGTGGTGTGTGTGTGTGTGGTGTGTGTGTGTGTGTGTGTGTGTGTGTGTGTGTGTGTAAATGAAAGCAATTCACATTTAGGTAAGGTATCCTCTTCTCATCCCTTTTCACTATGAGAACAAATTGATTATAATTTGATGCCCAAGAACAGAGTACACATTTTAAAATGTCCTTAAGGGCAGCTTCTGTTATTTTTTCATATCTCAGCACTAAGGGAAAATAGTGAAACTATGAAAATCAATGAATGAAATAAACAAATGAGCGAACAAAACTGGTAAAGGGAAGACACAGCAAGCTTGCGTGACTAGCAATTCACGAAGAGCGGTACATGAAAAGACATTTAGTTAGTGCCAGGGTACCAGCATGCTTTGCTCTCTCCACAGACCAGCATGCTTTGCTCTCGCCACAGAGATTCTATTGTACCTCGGTGTTTTACCTGTGTTAATGACAATGAGAGAAAATGAGAAGAGCCAGGACTTAATCATTGTCATGGATAGACTGACTAAATGCCTGCTAAAGTTCAACTAGGTTGCAAACTGCAGTCAGAAAAGGGGAGTCAGAATATCGTACCTGAGAATGTGATTCTGGGATGGGAACATTTCCAAACATGGCCAGGGACATCGGTAGCACAGATGAACAAAGGTCCTTATATCCAAGACACTAACTGCTTTCCTGGTAAAACTATTTCCAGCTCAGCACCGACACACGTTTAGCAAATGCACTTGATACCAAATACATGTTTGCTTCATGAATACATGGGCAGGTGAATAATGTGGGCAATAGTTCTTTGATCTGGAAGAGTGCTTCTATAGTAAAGGACAAGGGAAAGAATTTGAAGCTAATGGTTACACAGGCAGGGGCCGGGGGAGACAGCAAAAGAAAGGCATGCTGGGAAAACAACTCAGTTACAAAGAGTGTAGGCAGACTTAGACGAGGAGATACAATTACTAGAAGGAAGATCTGAGAGTCTCTGGGAAGATCTTGTGAGCTATGCTTTTGAATTCCCTTTGTATGTTAGCAAAAGGATCAGGGTAAATATTATAGATATGCCCCCCCCCCAATATCATTGAGCTGAAGAGAAAATAGTCTTAAAGATTTGTTTTACTCTTTTGAGAAGCTAGGAATAGAATCTAGACTTTTGCATACTAGTGAGTTCTGTCCTCTAACCCCCAAATTCCAATCTAAAATTGGAGTTTACTGCCAGGCAGAGGATTCCAAAGCCGTTTTCCCAGTGATCTGACCCGAGCCTTTGTCCCCAGAGGCTCTCATTCAAGTTAAGCCCATGCAGTCTTAGTTGTAAAGTGCTTCAAAGTCATGCATGGGTCCAGTCTGCTACTGGACATAGGCCAGCTCTTATTTATGGCTGAGATTTCCTCCTGTCTAGTGCTACACTCTAGTCACTTTCCAGCCTAGGCTTTATAGCCCTGAGATCTGAAATCTCATTACAGAATCTGCACTTTTTTCTTGCATGAAAAGGAGGAGGGGCAGGATTAGGGAAAGAGGGAGGAGGAAGAGAAGAAAGAGAAGAAGAAGAAGAAGAAGAAGAAGAAGAAGAAGAAGAAGAAGAAGAAGGAGGAGGAGGAGGAGGAGGAGGAGGAGGAGGAGGAGGAGGAGGAGGAGGAGGAGGAGAAGAAGAAGAAGAAGAAGAAGAAGGAGGAGGAGGAGAAGAAACCAACAACATGGAAATTTCCAGTTACCCCATCTTAACTGTTCCTGGATGTCATCCTGCAGCTCTAACTTCTGCTTTCCCCTCTGCATTGGGTACTGCTGCTGCTGCTGCTGGACTCGTCAGCACCTTGTCAGTGCTTCCTGTCGCGTGGGCTACCATTGGACTCTGTGTTCCTCACAATTATCCACAAGCCCCACAGATGTTTCACAATTAAAAACTAGTTGCTAACAGGTATATATTAACAGAAAAGGGAGCTACTTTAAAATTTTTTAGTTCCCCAATGTGGGGGCTCTTTGTAAAGCCCTCCCCACCCCTGTGAATGGTCCTGTTTTTCATCTTCTAGTCCTGGGAAATTCTTTTTTTCTTGCTGTAACATGGATCAAGAACGTGTAGGAGCCAATAGGATTTAATGAAATAATATACAAATGTCAAGAATACTTTCATGTCTTGTGTACAGACCATAATAAATTACTTGGATGGAATATTTTGCTTTTGTTTTAAGGCAACAACTCCACAGTTTACAGTGAGCTTCACTGATAAGCAGTAGCCACTGAATATGTTAAAAACAACCCAACTTAATGTGGGATCAAATGGCTGAGAGTTTCATTCAAATTCAAAATATAGAAGCCTGAAGAAGACATGGCTGCGCTGAAGGCAGTGAGGCACTAGAGATGTCTTGGGATTTTTATGGGCAAAAGGGAGAAAAACAAATTCAGTAAGGATGAAAATGGGTGAAGTAGTTTCTCAGAATTAAAGGTGAACCAAAAGAAATTGGCAGCTGTCTGGACTTGCCAGCCAGGGAGGCCATGGTGTCAGATACACGTGACAGTTCCAGAGACAAGGCAACACTCCCCAAACAGCTCTCTGGAAGGGCTTGCCAGGAAGCCAGATGCCACTTCTGGAAGACTGTCTTCTGTGGCTGGGCATCTGGGTTCAGTGCTTTCCATTTAAAGAGTAGAAAGGTGGCAGCAAGCGGCAGCCCTGTCACTGCCCCTTCCAAAAAGTGCTATTTGTAAGTGTGAGAAACGCGCAGAAGCATCAGTGGGTTTTGACACTTGTTTTTCAAAGACACCGTTGAAGGTTGCAGCATTTCCCTGATTTTTAGATAGAAATGGCATATTAAAGAGAAAGGAGGGAGGACTAGTAGGACGATTATCAGGGTTCTGCAGAGGCTCCTGTAACCATCCAGGGCTTCTTATTAGGATGCATTAGGAAGGGTTTATTTGAATGACTGGTTGATACGTGGTGCACAATTAGGGGAACTGACTGAAGGGCATTGCCTCTTCAGGCTGCTTCTCCTGCAACTCTTATATGTTGTTATTTTCCCCAGAATCACAGTTGAGTATTGGTGTTGGCAAGAGAGCGCAGTATGCTCTGGTATACCAGAAATCAAGTGACTTGAGTTCTGGGTGATTTCTTTCCCGTCCACTTTGACGTTTGCTGTCTCTGATCCCCAGAGCAGACAATTCCGTCTCCTTATGCCCAAAAGGGGAAATGAGCTTTGTGATCAGATGTCTCATCACTCTTTTATTCATTCCTTTGCTTTCATTTCTATTGGCTTTATTTCCTCTAAATACCTCTTCTCTCTCTTTCTCTCTCCTTCTGTCCCTCCTTTCCTCTCTCCTTTCTCCACCTGATACTTAATATTTGAAGATAGCATGGAGTCGTTTGGAACTAAAACAAATATTGGAGAGAGAAGTTAATTGATCTGACAGGAGCTGGGATTGATTGATAAAGTTCTCTTAAGAGTGAGAGACTTTGGGACACTGAGCTCTAAGGATGCCTCCGGCAAGTCCCTCCACTCAGGGCTTAGGGAACTTTGTGGAAAAAGAGGTAGAAAGAATGGAAGAGCCAGAGGAAGACACCAAGGAGACAAGGCCTTCTAGACACGCTAGGACTGGCATACATATGAACTTGCAGAGAGAGACAGGCATTGTGCACAGGGCCTGCCTGGGTTTGTAATAGATGGGGGGGTCCCAGAGCTGAAAGGAGACATGGACACAAGTTCCCATCTCTAGCACTTGATAAACACTTACAAATGAAAATTTAGTTTGTTCCCAAAGAGTCTTGCTGGGGAAGCAAACCACTCAAGGATAGGCCACGTGCCCAGCAATAGAAACAGAACGAACTCAACAGCATCTCTGGAGATTCTTTGTCTTATAAGGTCGGGGAGGGTTTTCTCCCCTTATGTCATAGATCTTTTGTGTATATATTACGGCTTTAAGTTTGGGATTCCTTGCGTGCAGACCTATGCATTTCTACACCTATATATGTTTCCTGTGCTTTTTTTTTGGGGGGGGGGCTCTGCTTTTCCTATTTGTTCATATTTTATATTCGAATTTGTTTGGTTTTGATATATGTTATTTTATTTAATTATTATTCTTTTTTATTTATTAGGTATTTTCCTCATTTACATTTCCAATGCTATCCCAAAAGTCCCCCATATCCCCCCCCCACTCCCCTACCCACCCACTCCCACTTCTTGGCCCTGGCGTTCCCCTGTAATGGGGCATATAAAGTTTGCAAGACCAATGGGCCTCTTTTTCCACTGACAGCCAACTAGGCCATCTTCTGATATATATGCAGCTAGAGTCAAGAGCTCTGGGGGGGGGGGGTACTGGTTAGTTCATAATGTTGTGCCACCTATAGGGTTGCAGACCCCTTTAGCTCCTTGGGTACTTTCTCTAGCTCCTCCATTGAGGAACCTGTGATCCAACCAATAGCTGACTGTGAGCATCCACTTCTGTGTTTGCTAGGCCCCAGCATAGCCTCACAAGAGACAGCTATATCAGGGTCCTTTCAGCAAAATCTTGCTAGTGTATGCAATGGTGTCAGCGTTTGGAGGCTGATTATGGGATGGATCCCCGGGTATGGCAGTCTCTAGATGGTCCATGCTTTTGTCTCAGCTCTAAACTTTGTAATTATTATTCTTCAGATGCCTACTAACAGAGCAGAAATGGCATGGATTTGGATGGGAAAGAAAGTAGGGAGGAGCTGGGGGAACTAGAGGAAGGAGAAACCATCATCAGAATATATTGTATTAAAAAAAACCTATTTCCAACTAAAAATGCTCTCATTTAGTAGGGAGTTAAAGAAAGATGTAAAAATTAATTCTCACGTTCTAAGATCTATTAATAATTCCAGAAAATCATGATGATGACGATGATAAAACTACCCACAAGCAATGATGACCTTATCAAGTCATGTTAGAATTGCTCCAGTCTCTGAGGGGCCACAGTGTCTTAATGATGCTGCAGGCTATTAGCCCTGCCCATGTTACATCCTTACTTTTAATATGTGGTTGAAGTGTTAATATTGTCTTCTCTGTGGCTAGAAGAGGGCTGTTCTTCATTATGACAGGGCTAGTAAGACACTTGACAAGAACAACTTACTTTAAAGTGGGTCATTCCTTAGCCTTGTTCTGGTGTCTAACATTCCAGGCCCAAGAAGCTGATCTCACCTAGGTCCACTCACTAACTTGTAGGTGACTGTCATCTTTAATTAAGTCAGGCAGTTTCTTTGATTCCATAGAACTGTTGAGTACTTGCCATACTTGAAACACCACCATACCAGTCTTTGCTATTAGTGCTGTCAAGAACTCAGTGACCTACATTCCAACCCATTAGTGGCAGAAGGGGCCAAGTCTACTTTTGTTTTCAATTTTTATTCTCACCAACAATTTCAAGAGCCTAAGCTACAGAATATCCTCCTCCTTGATCTCAATGCTCTGTTTATTTATTGGGCATTTTTATAACTGCTAGGTGAAGCTAAGCACAGTAGTTGCTCATGGCTAAAAATCTGCCCATTGATCTACTATCATGAGAACTTCTTGTTTAATTATTTATTCACTTTAAACATATATCATTTCCTGGGCCTTTTTTGAGAAATTAGTAGGCTTAAACACAAAATATAATTCCCTCTGCCTCTGCCACATTTTCTTTCTGTAAATCTGCTTAACATCCCTCCAAGCGCTTTCATGGTACTGCACCCTGTGACGTCCAGCCTCAGAGGTTCCTTGGGTGCTGTTCGCAACTCATTGCTCGGGATTATTTGTGGGCCTACGCCATTGCCTTCGTCAAAGTGGAAAGTGGTTAGTCTCCAAACTTACATAAAGACACATTTGGTTTTACTCCACTACATTCTGCTAGTGGAATATAGATGGTGGCCAAATCACATTATATGCTAATCTCGGGCCCTTCTGTGCTTATGTTTCATACCTTTTCCTGCTTATGAGTTATTGGCATTGCCTCTCGGCTAGTTCAAAGCCTGGGAATCCTCCTGGGACCATTTTTCTACCTCACCATGCACTTGGGACGTAAGTGCTATGCGCTGGGCTCCTTTGGTGGCACTGGTGGCTGACCTTCATTGTCTTCACTATACACTGTCTTAGATGCCTGACTCCTCTTGGACTTCTGTGTTCTTCCACTTCTTGTTTAACCAACCCTTCCTATGGTTAAACCCTACACTGCGGCCCTTTCACCATTGTCCTGAAATCCAAACTCCTTTACAATACTAGGGCTTTCTTGACAACTTATATTGTCTACAACATTGTGAATCTATATTCTTTCATTTGTATTTATGATCCATTACTTTATTTATTCTGGAGGACATTTTGCCTCACACTGTAGTTCTTTATGCCCTTCTCACATAGGGTATATAGGAACACAGGTACGTAGTTTGCCATTTGTGTTCATGAATTCTGTATTGGAGGAATCGAACGACTTTTAATTAAAAGTGTTTAAATGTTTTTACCTCTGTACCTAACATGTACAGAATACTCTTCTTGTCATTATTTCTTAAATGGTAGTAAATAGCAATTATCTTCATATTAACAGTTGTTATGAATAATCCAGAGATTATTTAAACTCTTATATAGAAGGGCATCATAAGTTATGTATCAATACTATCCCATTTTATACAAGAAATGTGACAATCTTTAGCTTTTACATGTTGCCTATCAAATGGATAAACTTAAAGATAGCCTGTGTTGTGTAACCTAAAGGTACTCTTTGGGGTTCTAAACTAACTTTCTTTCTTGGTGTTTCATGCCTTGAATCTTAAATTCAGTGGCCAAACACTTTTTCTTCTGTAACAAATTCGGTATTGAGTGCATGAATGTTCAACTTGTTGTGACTATT